>NC_056743.1:833176103-833193603 GCF_019279795.1 Protopterus annectens | reverse complement strand
GGGATTTGGATTTTCTGAGGTGCAGCATGTCCATTAATTCCGGGTTGGACCTGGCTTTATACGTCAGGCACAGATCGCCTCTGAGCAGGCGGTATGCCACTGAGTAGCGCTGGAGTTTCTTTAACCGGGCAGCATATGGCATCTGTTTGATACTCTTGGTGCGGTACTTTTGGGGTCTTTCCAGTTGCTGCAGGTGTCTGGTAAGGTACATCCCAAAAGGGGCATTGTACTCAATTATGGGCCTGATGAGGGATGAGTAGAGAGCCATGATTACCTCCCCTGATCTAGATGTGAATCCCTTCATGATTAGGTGGGCTATATAAAATGTTTTTCTAACCACTTTGGCCATGTGGTTGTCAAATGAGAGATTGCTATCAGCTTGGGTCCCCAGGTCCCTAATTACTTCTTCCGTACTTAATGGATTACCACCTATGTGGTAATTTGTGGGCACATTGTTTTTGCCAAAGGGGATGACTATACACTTTTTGGCGTTGAGCTTGAGGCCATGGCTCTGGCACCAGTTGTCTGTTTCTATGAGGCCCTTTTGGAGGATGCTTGTGTCGGCTGGAGAGTCGATTATAGCACCCAGTTTGCAGTCATCTGCGAACTTGGTCAGCCGTAGTCCTTCCGTGTTGGTCTGTACCTCCGAGAAATATATACCGAACAGGAGAGGTCCCAGGACTGAGCCTTGTGGGATGCCACTTGTAACTGGTTTGGAGTCTGACATGGCTCCAGCAATTCTAACCATGTGGGTTCTGTCCTTGAGCCAGTTTGCAACCCATCTAGTGACACAGGGGTTTATATTTAAGCTGGTGAGCTTATCTATAATGCCCGAGTGGGGTATTGTATCGAAGGCTTTTGCAAGTTCCAGGTAGGCTGTGTGGACCACCATCCCCTCGTCAATGGCCTTGGTGACTGTTTCAAAGAAATCGACCAGGTTTAAGAGGCAGGATCTGTCCTTAACAAAGCTGAACTGGGTAGGATCCAGTGTCTGTAGGTCCCAATATCTTTTTTTATGAGGTCCATGATGATCCTTTCCATAGCTTTGCAGACCAAGCTAGTCAGGCTTATGGGGCGATAGTTTCCAGGATCTGTTGAGGCACCACCTTTGTGGAGAGGGACCACTGTTGCTGTACGCCACTCTTTGGCTACATCTCCTGTGGTAAGGCTGAGATTGAACAGTAGTTTTATGTTTGGGTTTAGCTCTTCTTGGAGTTCCTGTAGGACGCAGCCCGGGACACCGTCTGGCCCCATTGATGCTGTGTTTTTTGCTTTGGAGAGGGCGGCTCTTACCTGAGCATCTGAGATGTCGGGGGGGGGCAGCACTCTGCTGGGATAGATGTTTGCCCTTTTGGTGGGGGGGGGGGTTTGTGCTGAACCTGTCAGCTAGGATGTTGGCAATGTCTGTGGGTTCGGTGTGTTTTTTTGTCATTTTGGACTAATTCTGAGCATATCTGGGAATTCCCCCCCAGGTTCCGAACCTAACTAAAGAAAGCCTTGTGATTATCCTTAGTGTCCTGTGCAATTTTTCTCTTGAAGCTGGCCTTTGACGATTTTATGAGTGCCCTTAGTTTTTTGCTAATACTGATCAGAGATGCCTTCCCTTTTTGGGATTTTTGCTCTATCATGTAGTAGCTTCCTCCTTCTATTGTATAGTTTGTTTATGGCTGGGGTCCACCAGATAGGACGTCTGCCTTTGGAGGATTGGGTCTTGGTTTTATTTGGTATTGCATGTTCCATGCATTCCTGAAGGTGTTCATAGAATGCGTTTATAAAGGATTCTGCGGTCTGGGCCATATTTTCCACAGATAAACTGAGAAAAAAACACTTTATATATATATAACAGCAAAGCTTTCGGGTATAACCCTTCCTCAATACTAATACAAACGCTTCTAAAACCAAACTGGTTTATATACAGGTCAATAAAATCACATGATCAGCAGTCCAAAGATCATGTGACCACATATCACAAAGTTAAAACATAAAAATAAAATAAAATAAAAAATAACATTTTAACGCAATTTTGTATGTTGCAACTTAGTAAGAACAGGTTTCAATGTAATCATATTATTTAAACCTGGAAAATCGAAATTAAACCTAAGAATCCATTCCTACTCTCTTAACACAAGAAAATTGTTACTGTCTCCACCTCTGGCAGTGAGCTGCATGACATCAATAATTCTAAAGCAAAACCTATGCTCAGTTCCAAACCTGGCTATATGCTTATAAAGGGCATTGCTATCCACATTCCTTCTAATCTCTGATTTGTGCTCAATAATGCTTTCCTTTAATTTTCTAGTGGTCTTGCCCACATAGAATGAGGTGCATTTGACACAAGTAGCCAAATACACCATATTCGATGTAACACAAGTAGTGGAAAAATTAAAATTATAAATGTTACCACTAACAAGATGTATACATTTATCACTACTATCAGCTACAATATCAGAACAACACGAACAATTCAAACATCTATAAGTACCTGGCTTGGTGGTAGAAGTCCTTTCAACAGATGTTCCTAGGTCTTTAAAACATCATAAACTTTTTAAGGTTTTCATATTTCTGTATGAAAAGAAGGGTCCCCAATTCCTTTGTATAATTTGCTTTACAAAACAAGTCCTAGTATTATAACTAGTAATATATCTAATACAATTTCCAGGGCGTTCCAAACTAACGGGACTACACTCACCCTCAAGAAAGGTTGGTCTCAACGTCGTCCTTCTATTAGCTATGACCTTAGTTTTTAAATCCAATATCAAATTATTATCATATCCACTATCTAGAAACTCTCTAGACCTCTCTTCCAATTGCAAATCAAACAGAGTATCATCGGTGTTTAACATACTCACTCTGTTAAACTGAGTGATATGTTAATTATACTAGTATGCATGCCCCACATGTCTTTAAGGGGATTGTGAACTCACAGTTTAACAGAGTGAGGAAATTGTATTAGATATATTACTAGTTAGCCAGGTACTTATAGATGTTTGAATTGTTCATGTTGTTCTGATAGTAGTGATAAATTTATACATCCTGTTAGTGGTAAAATTTATAATTTTAATTTTTCCATTACTTGTTGATGTCATGCAGCTGACTGCCAGAGGTGGAGACAGTAACAATTTACTTGAGTTAAAAGAGTATGAATGGATTCTTGGGTTTAATTCTGATCATTTTCCAGGTTTAAATAATATGATTACATTGAAACCTGTTCTAAGTTGCAACATACAAAATTGCATTAAAATATGTTATTTTTTATTTTATTTTTGTGTGTTAACTTTGTGATATGTGGTCACATGATCTTTGGACTGCTGATCATGTGATTTTTATTGACCTGTATATAAACCAGTTTGGTTTTAGAAGTGTTTGTATTAGTATTGAGGAAGGGTTATACCCGAAAGCTTTGCTGTTATATATTAAGTGTTTTTATCTCAGTTTATCTGTTGGTTTTATTATATTTTGGTCGCAGCCTGGGTTTTTTGATTTTTTTCCGTATTTTCCACAGGCCCGGGGGCTTTGAAGGATTCCACCTCAGTTTTGAGGAGTGTGAAATTTGCTTTAGAGAAGTTTTTCACTGTGGTTTTCTGGGCAGGGGGTGGGGTCGGGATGTGAATATCCAGTGAGATTAGTTTATGGTCTGATCTTACCAGTGAGGGATACACTTCTGGTCTAGAGCATAGAGACCCCATGTTGGTGATGATCAGGTCCAGTATGTTTTCCCCTCTTGTGGGAGTGGTAACAAGTTGTTCCATAGCATTTGAGTTTATAAATTCTAGGAACCTTTGAGCTAGGGTGTTGGAGCTAGGAATGCTCCCAGTCTATGTTTGGGTAGTTGAAGTCGCCCAATATATTGGTGTTTGGAGAGACCTTCATATTTTCCAGTGTTCTCAGGAAGGCCGAGTGGGGTTCCTGGGTTTGGGAGGGTGGTCTGTAGCAGGCTATAAACTGGAAGGCAGTTTTACCCACTGTTAGTTGCACATGGATCGTCTCTGATGCTTCGTGCTGTGCCACCAACCTGGAGGTGTGGGTATCTTTGACGAATATTGATACTCCCCCCTCCTTTTCTGGTTCTGTCCAAGTTTTGGGGCTGAAAAGCATGGTATGAGGTATAACCTGGTAGTGCTGGGGTGCTCTCGGGAGCCTTGAACCAGGTTTCTGTTACTGCACAGATATCTATGCTCTCCATGCTAAGGAGAGTTTTGAGTGCATGCATCTTGAGGTTTAGACTTCTGGCATTGCGTAGCATTACTCTTAGTTTCTTATCCCTTGTGATACCTATGGAGGTGGGTTTGTCTTTTGAGCCTTGCCTAAAAAAGTCACTATGGGGGTAGCAAGAGCCTTTGCCAATATCCGAAAGCCCAGGGGTGACGACCGAAAGCCCAGGGGTGACGACAGGTGCAAGCCGTCCCTTGCGAAGCATCGTGGCCTGTCGAGCATGTCATCCCAGGCTGACAGGCATTGGATCCCCTTTGAATGACACCAATACTTAAGCCAATTGTTGAAATTGATCATCTTGTCTTCATATTGTGGCATCATTCTTGGTGAGGGTAAGATGCTACTCAAGGTCAGGGTCTTACCGGCCTGGGTCACATGCTCAGAGAGCTCCTCTGTCTCTCTTCATGTAGTCCAGGGAGGTATGTCTTGGGTCATTCACACCAGCATGGACAATGACTGAGTCATATTTGTACTTGCCTTGGAGTGACCTGAGTGCTTGTGTTATGTGGCGGATCCTAGCGCCCGACAGGCAGCTCACCGTGACCACCTCCTTGTTCAGCCTGGTGAGCGGGACGTCAGTGTGTCTGATGATAGTCACCTATTACAAGTGTATCAGGTGTGTTGTTTAGCCTCAAGGGCTGTGACTGTTCGGCACACTGGCTTTGTGAGCTATGTGTTGCACGTGTTTTGTTTTGGGGTAGTGGTTGCTTGGGTGTCTGCTTTGGAGGTCTCTGCTTGGGCAGATTTTTATTTAGCGCCTCCGAGTATGTGTTTGTGTTTGGTTTGCTGTTGTGGTAGGTCTATGTGAGACTGGAATTGTAGTGAATGTGGTTTCCTTCTCTTCCTGACAGGTTTTGCCAGTACTGAGTTGAGAGAGCTTAGCCTCCAGTTTGGCTATATGGTTGCATCTCTCACGTGTTGGAATTTTGTTGGGAGGAGGAGAGGGTTATCTGTGTACATGAGGCAGTTGTAACTGATTCCGGCATGTAGCTTGCAAGACATTTCCCTATGAGCTACATCACCAAAACCAAACAGCTGCACCAGCACTTTGCCGTAGTGCAAACTGGCTGAAAAGCAATGCTGCTGCAGCTATAATCTGTGGTTGGGCAGCTACAGCCGTACGGGATGTGTAACGCATTCCTTCTTCTCATTCAAGGAATGCATTTATTTATTTTGTTGTCAGACTGACAACAAAATAATTAAATAAATGCATTCCTTGAATGAGAAGAAGGAATGCGTTTCACATCCCGTACGGCTGTAGCTGCCCGTCCATAGATTATAGCTGCAGCGGCTATGCTTTTCAGCCAGTTTGCACTACGGCAAAGTGCTGGTGCAGCTGTTTGGTTTTGGTGATGTAGCTCATAGGGAAATGTCTTGCGAGCTACACGCCAGAATCCAGTTGTAACATTGCCTCAAGATTCCCAGATTCACCAACTGGACCGGAGAGGAGATTGACAACTGACCTTTGGACATGCTAGAATAGTATTGGGAATTCCTTTATAATTTAAAAAAAAAAAAAGGGCCAATGGGGAACAAGGTACTCGAGGGGAGTTTGTGAGGGTGTAGTGCTTTTAATTTTTTAGTGCTGACTTATATAATTGCTTTAGTGAGCAAGTGCCAGGTAACTTAAATGCAATGTGTTACAGGTAACTTAAATGCAAAAATGATAAACAGTAACTTTCTTTCAAGTGAAACAAGGAAATAAGTACAGTAAGCAATGCAGATGTCACTAGGGATCCACAGAAGCGCTGAAAAGCTGCGTTTTAGGTGGAATTAGCGTTTCAGGGAAATAACAAGCATACAAACAAAGCTAGATTCAGCAGGCCTGGATCTAGTCTATGCTACAGCAAACAAGGTGTACCAATTTCAGTAAGAAAAAGTTCAAATATGCAGGCAGTATAAGCCTTTAACCAGAAATTCCCAGCTCAGAAGGGCAGAGTCCAGCCTCTCCTCCCACAAGAGTGCAGACCACGAACCTTCTTAATGTAAAATAACTGGCCTGAAGCCCAAGTACTTAAACCAGAACTAATACACTTTTAGAATAACAGACACTGAGCCCTCAATCAGCAGTTCCCAACTTAGAAGGATGTAAGCTACCTGTCCTGCCACCACAGTGCAGGCCACAAACCTTCCTAATGTAAAACTGGTCTGTGCCCAAGTGCTTAATCCAAAAGACTTAGAATGATAGCTACACTTTAATCAAGTTACTACCAAGCAGTAATAAATACAGTTGAATACTTTAAAGAATGCCTGGATTAGTGCTCATACAAACAAAGCTATGTATGTGTGTGTGTGTGTATATGTATATATGTGTGTGTATATACATATATATATATATATGTGTGTGTATGTGTGTATATATATATATATATATATATATATATGTGTGTGTGTGTATATATATATATATATATATATATATATATATGTGTGTGTGTGTGTGTGTGTATGTATGTATGTATATATATATATATATATATATATATATATATATATATATATATATATATATATTTTACATTTGTTGAGCGGGCTAGTCTAGCTGGATATATGTCCATTTTCAGTAGAGGCCCGGGGAGAAAAGCTCCACATTAAAACAGACTAGACTCGCAAAGTATTAAGTAATAAGTTACAGAGCATTAGACTTTAGATGCAGATAGGTTGCTAGACAAAAACAGGTGATTAAGGTAATTTAGCAAACTTTGATGGAACAGAAAAATAGTGCAAAAATAAGATAAGGTAAGGCTTTTTTTTTTGTGAATGCTGTGGGAAGAAAGTCTTCTGCAGTATATGGGAGATCAGGTGGTTGAAAACAGGATTGGAAGAGTAAGTGGAGGGGGTGAAACTCAGGAGAGAAAGAGGTAAATTACATCTTGGGTGTATATGAGCAACTAGAGCATCTAGATGGTAGAGGCCATAAAGTGGCAATAAAGTGAGTAAGAAACTTGGGAAGACTGATTGTGATGTAAATAGACAGAGATAGTCTTAGGGTTTGAACAGGGACATAGCCATTGTTTTTTAAGGTATTGTTTTAGTTTCTTTTTGAAGAGTGTAGTTGAAGATAGTGATGTGAGTTCACTGGGAAGTAGGTTCCAACTTTTCCTCACAGTATTAGAGAAAAGGGAATCTCCTGCTTTGTTGTTGGGTTTATGTATGGATACCAGAAGTTTATTGGCTGAGCGTAGGTTTGTAATATTCTTGTATTGGCAGATTAGACTAGTGAGAATTGGTATGATGTCCTTCAAGGATGCATCTGCAGTCCTAACAAATGGGTTGTCCTGTCGTCAGGCAGCCCTTCGGTCGGCCGGATTCCAAAGTCTGGGTCTGGCCTCGGCTGGTGTCGCACTTCACCCGACGTCATCTCTGCTGGTCTTCGGGTATAAAGTCATCAGCCAACGCCATTTTCCTCAGTCTTTCTTGCCGCGTGGCGCCCGAAGCAGAAGCTGTTCGCAAGTGCTGGTCGGTCAGATCCAGAGATTACTACTACCGAATACTACTTCGAAGACTTCTAAAAAGCTAAGTACCCGTTGGGGACTCTTTCTTGCCTCAGCCGATGTCAGAAAAAGTGAATAACTGTTTAACTTGTGGGAAACAAATACCTCATAAAGATTTCCACTCTTAATGCTTACCTTGTTTAGGCCCAGACCACGACGTAGCAGCCTGTTTAGCCTGTGCTTCTTTCAACCGAGCAGCAGGCATCGGTTGGAGTTTGATTTTGCATACATTATGCCGCCGGATCAGCGGCTTAGGCGTCAGTCGGAGTTTGCTGAACAGTTTTCGCTCAGATTTTGCGTACATTATGCCGCCGGATCCTCCGACTTCTCAAATTGTTAAGAACGCAAAGAAAAGACCGACACTCGCGGTCCGCGGTTTCGGCCGAAACCACGGTTAAGCAAACCGCGAGTGTCTCGGTTTCGGCCGAAACCGAGCAAACGGGTCAATCTTCAGCCGAATCCATGACTACTACCGAGGCTCCTGCTACCCTAGTTGAATCGGCCTCTGAAGTTTTGCCTACTAATGTGGTTTCTCTAGAATTATCGGACACCATCCCTTTGGATGTCTCTACCCCAGCATGTGGTGCTGCTAGGCCTCCTGCAGCCATGTCTATAAAGGCCTTTGCCAGGGCTAAAGCAGCCAAAACTGCTAAGTCTGTGACTTGGCTCTGACACCGCCTTCCAGGGAACAAATAGCAGCACCCTTAGGTGGAAAGTTAGCCTTATTTTCAAAAAATTGGCACTATATCACAAGAGACAAGTGGATTTTGCAAACTATAGACCAAGGCTACAGGTTTCATTTCCACACCTTACCAGTAAAAAGAGGAATGCCAAACCTACCGCCAAATCAAAAAACAGAAGCTCTAAAACAGATAGCTCAATTAACAAAGATGAGAGCTGTGGAAAGGGTGCCACCTACAGAACAGGTCAAAGGATTTTATTCCAGACTCTTCCTAGTACCAAGAAAAGAGAAAAGTTGGAGACCTATTCTCGACCTGTCCGCTTTAAACACATTCATCATTGTTCCAAAATTCAAAATGCTGACCCTACAGCAACTTCTTCCCATGCTGGGCAAGGAGTGTTGGCTGGTAACTCTAGATCTCAAGGAGGCATACCTGCACGTCCCCATACGACCAAATTGCAGAAGATACCTCAGATTTCTTGCAGGATCAGAGCATTATCAATTCTCAGCATTGCCCTTTGGCTTATCTACTGCGCCCAGAGTATTCACAAAATGCCTGGCATCAGTAATCGCTCATTGCAGGCTACAGGGAATCCAAATTTATCCATACCTGGACGACTGCCTGATACAAGCGGACAACAAAAGCAAGCTGACACAAGACTTACAAAGAGTCATTTGCTTACTACAAGCCCTGGGATACACAGTCAATTTAAAAAAGTCAAGACTGATACCATCCCAAACAAGAACATTCTTGGGTGCAGAATTGGACACAGTAAAACAGATGGCATTCCTAACTGCAGAAAAACAAGAACATCTCCCTCTTTACTTCTTGACATTAACAAAGCAGAACAAACTAACAGGAAGGAAAGTACTGCAGGCCTTGGGCTTCATGGCATCATGCATAATCCTGGTACCCCATGCCAGACTGCATATGAGAAAGCTACAGTGGTACCTAAAGAATTTATGGTCTCAACACAGGCACAGCTTAGAAACCGAAATACCACTAATCCCATGCCTGAAACAACAGTTCCTATGGTGGGCTCAAGCATGCCAGTCAAACCCAGGTTTGCCCTTCCACAACATTCAAGCAAGCCAAACCATCACAAGGGACGCCTCAGACCTAGGTTGGGGGGCCCACATGCTGGACAAATGCATTCAAGGATTATGGACTCCAGATCAGCTGCACCTGCACATAAATCAAAAAGAAATGCTGGCAGTAAAACTAGCAATCCAGAATTTCAGACCATTCCTCAAAGAAGGCCAATTAATGATAAGGACAGACAACACCACAGTCATGTGGTACATCAACAAACAGGGAGGTACTCATTCATACCCCTATGTCGAATGGCTCTGGACCTATGGAATATGGCTCTGAGCTACAACATTCAGTTACAGGCAATATTTGTACCGGGAAAAGAAAACATCCTAGCAGACATGTTAAGCAGAACTACCTCGGATGCTCACGAATGGATGCTACACTGGACATCTTCAAGGCCATCACAAAAAATGGGGAATGCCACAAATAGACCTATTCGCATCCCCACTCAATCACCAGATCAAGAAATTCTGCACAAGGACATACCACCCACTGGCTTGGAAGGTGGACTCTCTATCCTTCAGTTGGAAAGACCTGACAGCATATGCATTTCCACCTCTGCCTTTGATGCACAAGGTACTACTGAAAATCAAAGAGGAACGTCCAAGGATAATTCTGATAGCTCCAAATTGGCCAAGACAACATTGGTATCCACTGCTGAGGAGCATGTCTCGGGGAGGAACGTGGACACTACCCCTGATTCCTTTGATGTTAACTCAGAGCGACTACAACATCATGCATCCAAACCTGAAAACTCTACAACTGACTGCCTGGAACATTACATAAGAACAACTAACCCAGATTTATCCCAAAGGGTTAAAGACATCATCCTTGAGGCCCGCAGACCTTCAACAAGAAGGAACTATGCAGGAAAATGGAAAAGGTTTGTCATTTGGAGTTCTGAAAGAGGAAAAGATGTGTCAAAGATAGATATTGCCAACATCCTGGAGTATTTGGCAGAGCTTCTCCATACAGGCCTGTCCTATTCCTCCATCAAGATACATGCATCAGCTATTTCTGCAGAATACAGCTTGATCCCCTGTCTTCTCACACCCTCTACTCAGGCAGTTCCTCAGAGGAATCAAGAATGTAAAACCTCCTAGGAAACCACCATTACCAGCATGGGACTTGAACTTTGTGCTAGAAAAATTGACACTCCCTCCATTGAACCAGCAGCAACAGCAGACCTTCAACACCTATCCTGGAAAACTGCTTTCCTACTGGCAATTACTTCAGCAAGGAGGGTTTCGGAACTACAGGCCTTAATGGCAGTGCAACCCTTCCTAATCTTCCATCAAGATAGAGTGTCCATGAGAACTAATCCTACATTTATGCCTAAGGTGGTATCCAGAGTGTCTCTAAACCAGGCAATCCACCTACCTACCTTCTTTCCCAATCCACAGAACAGGGGGGAAAGACTGCTGCATACCTTGGATGTACACAGACAGTTGCGCTACTACCTGGACAGAACCAAGGACAATAGAAAAACTGACCAGCTTCTGGTAGCTTATGCAACAGGAAGGGAAGGAAAAGCAATTTCCAAACAGACAATCTCCAAGTGGATAGGAAATTGCATAAGATTCTGTTACTCCTACCATGGAAAGCAAATTCCACAGAACATAAGGCCTCATTCTACAAGGGCTACAGCCACTACCACAGCTTTCTTACGAGGAGTGGCTACCAAGGACATTATTGAGGCAGCTACTTGGACCTCCGTGCATACATTTGCCAAGCATTATAACTTACCTCTATACTCTAGATCCCGAGCAGGCTTTGCCACTGCTGTTTTGCAAGGGATCCTAACTACACCATAATTCTTCTTCCTCCTCCCTAGTTTGGCTATGGTATTCTACCCATTTGTTAGGACTGCAGATGCATCCTTGAAGGACATAGTACAGTTTTGTACCTACCATAAATGTAGATGTCCGAACAGGATAGCATCTGCAGTCAGGATTACCCACCCTCCTTCCCTCTGTGGTACTCCTAGGGTATTTACCCTCCTAATAGCTAGCTGGGGATCTCTTATGGTGTATTTGTTTGTATATATGTACATACATGCTTATTTTTTGTGTTTGCCTTCTACTTTTTTGGAAGCATTGGCATTTATCCAAAATTTAGCTTTCCAAGAGGGCAACTGGCATCTGGGGCAAGAAACACTGAGGAAAATGGCGTCGGCTGATGCCTTTATACCCAAAGACCAGCAGAGATGACGTTGGGTGAAGTGCGACACCAGCCGAGGCCAGACCCAGACTTTGGAATCCGGCCGACCGAAGGGCTGCCTGACGACAGGACAACCCATTTGTTAGGACTGCAGATGCTATCCTGTTCGGACATCTACATTTATGGTAGGTACAAAACTGTACTTTTTCTGGGTGGTAAAGGGTTTTATGTGCAATATTCAGTTGATGAAATAAAATTTGATTGTGGAATTCAAGCCAACCAAGCTGCTTCAGATTTGGGCAGTGGTGTGTTCTAAAAGGGGAGCTGGTAGCAAATCTGGCAATATTGAAGAGACTGCCAGCTTGTGGAGGTTGCATTTGGATAGATTTGTATATATAGGAGAGGCATAAAAGAGAGTAGAGATAAGGTGGGTTTGGGCAATAGTAGTTCTAACTATGGGAGTAAGGAAGGGCTTTATTTTGTAGAGGGAGCCAAGTTTTCGGTTTACTGATTTGATTGTGATGTTGATGTGAGTATCATAGTTAAGGCTGTGGTCAATAGTTACTCCTAAGAGTTTAATAGTAGTGTCAGGAGATATGACTCTACAATTTTTAGATTTGATAGTGAAGTTAAGTGGGGACGACTTTTGTGTAGGAGTAAAGAGCAAGAGTTTAGTCTTTTTGGGGTTAAGGAGGAGACACCGCTGTAGAAACCATTCTTCTACAAGCTCAAAGGTATTCTGGGTGAGGGACTGCAGTTCAGACGGCCCTGTGGCTGAAGATATTAACGTGGAGTTGTCTACATATTGTATAGTTACAGCTTGGGAATACTAATAGATCATTTATGAAGATAGAGAACAGAAGAGGGCCTAATATGGATTCTGTGGGTACACCAAGGGTGACAGGTAGGTGGGAGGATAGAGTGTTTTCCCATAGCACTGCCTGTTGCCTATTGTCCAGATAGGACTTGAACCACTGTAATGCTTGAGTATCAAATGAGAGGGACTTGAGAAGATTTAGCAGTAGCTGATGGTTAACCATATCAAATGCTTTTGAAAGATCAATAAAGATAGCAGAGGACAAGGTATTATTCTTGCAATTTTTGTTGATGTGGTCAGAGAAGGAAAGGAGGGCAGTAGTGGTGCTATGGAAAGGTCGAAAGCTATGCTGGGAGCTGGCTAATAGGTTATTTTGAAGAAGATGGTCTAATAGTTGACAGTGGATGCATTTTTCCATGATTTTTGCTATTGGAGAGAGGAGGGCAATTGGACGGAAGTTTGAAAGTTCTGATGAGTTGCCACCTTTATGTAGTGGGATGATATGTGAAACTTTCCAGATGGCTGGGATAGTACCTTCAATAATGGTTCTATTTATAAGGATAGAGATTGGGTAGGCAATAACTTTGGCGGCAGTCTGAAGGTATTTAGAAGGCAAATGGTCTGCTGAAGGGGTAGAGGGTTTGAGTTTTTGAAGGAGGGTACAGATGTGGGGACAGGGCAGAGTTGGAAAATGGGAGATGAGGTATGTGAGGAGGAGGGCGTATTAGAGGATACATGGGGTAGAGAGTTAGCAAGTGACTGGATTGCTTCAGTAAAGAAGTTATTGAAGGAGTCGACAATTTGTTTGGGAGTGTCAAGGGTAATTCCAGATGTTGTTGGAGTTTTAGAATTGCCTGGGTGAATGAGTCTAGTGATACCTGACCAAAATTTCTGTGGACTTTGCTGGTTAGTATTTTGAAGTTGGAAGAAGAAGTTTTTTTGTCTGATATTATAGATGCTTTAGTAGAGTTTCTGAGTTGTTTAAATTTTACATGATCAGATGGGTTTTTAGAGGTATGCCATTTGGCCCAGAATTTGTTTCTTAGCAAACTTTTTTTCTTGGTTTCCTTAGTAAGCCATGGAGCTGTTTTGGTGGAGTTCCTAAGGCTACAGGAAGGGGCATGGCAGTCAAGGATTTCAAGGAACATGGAATTAAAGTATGCCACAGCTTCTTCAAGTTGGAGGTGTTTTAATGGTGTCCAGTTACATACACTCAGTTCATTTTGGAAGTGTTCTGGGTTGAAATGTTTATTTGAGCGAGTAGTTCTAAAAGTTGTAGGGCAGGGTATATTAAGCTTTTTCCTAATAATATAGGTTAGAGAGTGATCACTAAGGTCATCAGGCAGTATACCTACATTATAGGTTATGGACTGGGTATTTATTAGGATCCAATAAATGGTGGTTTCTTTGTTGGTGGGTTTATGGGTGTGAGTAGGTGAGGTGATAATTTGGGAGAAGCCATGTAGATTTATGTGATTAGTTGAGTTGTCAGTATTACAGGTATTCCAGTCTATATTAAAGTCACCTAGCACAATGGTTTCCTGTGGATAGTTAATGGACAGCCAGCAAAGGATATTTTCTAGGGAGTTGATGTTATTGCCTGGAGGAAGATATGAGCATAAAATGTGGATGGATTTACAAGTATTTAGCTGTAGCTTAGTGATAATAATTTCAGAGTTAGTAGTGGATGGTGGGTGAGCATCTAGTAGTGAGAAGTTGGAGCCCTGCTTTGTAAATTATAGCCACACCCCCACCCTTCTTGTTAAGGTGATCAATTCTTAAAATGTTATATCCAGGAGGGGTGATTTCATAGTCTTGGGTTGTTGGTTTTAACCATGTTTCGGTTAAGCAAAGTATGTCAGTCATGTACATCCAGTAGGGCATGAAGGTGTGTAACTTTATTGTTTACACTTCGTATATTTAAGTGAGCTAAGAAGACAGAGTTATGGGGCCTTGTAGGGGTAGGAGGGGGAGAGGTAGAAGGTCTACTAGGGGAAGCAGGACTAATGTTGGTAGGGCCTGGATTGGGATGTATATCAAAATCTTGTAGGAGGTGTAGGTGTAGTCTTTGTGTGGATTAGAGAAGGGTTCAGTATGTTATGGCCTCTCTTAATAAGGTGGTGTTTGTAGTTAATATGGGTGACTCTATGATACTTTGGGAGGAAATAGTTGGTAGTGGATGTAGTAGTGGATAAGGCTAGTTGGTAAAGGAGGAGGGGATGTTTGTTTTTTGGCTGGTGGAAGTTAGAGTAACTGAGATGTTCATAGGCAGTTAGGGTATAAGGAATGCAAAGGAAAGGAAGTATTGAAAATAGAAGTAGTGTTTTGAGGTAAGGTGATAAGGATGGAATAGGCATAGTGCTTCTAGAGTAGAGGATGGAGAGTGGAAGGGTGAAGTGTATGTTAAGATAGGAGTGTCTTAGAAGATGGAAAGGTATAATGAGATTGTGGGATGGGATTGGTTAATGGTGAAAGTGGGTGTGGTTAGAGAGGTATAAGGTCAGATGTAGTGGGGGTGGTTGGGAATTGGGGGTAGGGTAGGTGAGCAGAGTGAGCCCGCAGGGTGAACGGAGCAGGTAGAGCTAAGTAAAGGAGGAAGACCTGAGGAAAACGATCAGTGGAATGCTGACTACTAGAGGTAAGTTAGGAGGAGGTAGCTGAAGGAGGTAATAGAGGTAACGATTGTTTGAGTAGGTTGGGTAGATAAAAGAATTTTGATAAATATAAAAGGGGAAGTGGGACACAAAGAAACGAGTAAGGTAAAACTAATTACCTAAGAGATTCTATTCAGAAGCTGTAGGCTAGGTGTACTGGGAAAAGGGTGCCCTCTAGTGGCTACACACTGAACTGCTGCAGTAGCTCGAGGGGGGAAAAGTAGGTTTAGGAGTAAGGGAGGGAAGAGTGAAGTCAAGTGCAGGAGCAACCAGAGGGAAGGGATGAAGGTAGAGGAGTACAGCGTTGTAATGCTGCTGGCTATCCTGGCAGGTAAGGGACAGTTACTCCCTACTTGGTATGGAAAAATATCATTTTACAAACAGCAACAAACATACTTTCTGGCTTCCTTGAAGGGATGAGTTCTGGGAGAATATAGTCTCTTTTCCTTGATTTTAGGAAGAGAAAGTAGGAATTATTTAATGCAGGGACCCAGGGTCTTCAGGAAGGGCAGGTTATCAACTCTAAAGCAGGACAGCATCTATATATATATATATATATATATATATATTATATATATATATATATATATATATATATATATATATATATATATATATATATATAGATATTTATATCCTACTTTTTAGCAAAAGATCAAATAACTGAAACCAAAGCTTCCGAGCACACTTGCGTTTTCACTGAAAATGCACTTTTGCCAAAGTGAGCGCAAGGAAATTAAAATAATGCTAGAATGACTTTTGCTGAGATTGTGGTACAGTGGGGATAAGGGAATATTCCCTTTTCCCCACTGCAGTGCGATCTCTGAGTTGGAATATAAAAGTAGGGGGGTGTTGAGGTGCAGGGGCCCCCTTGCATAAACGTTTTAATTTATTTTTTTTCTTTTGCAGACTTTTGCGAAAGTGCATTTTCGTGAAAATTTGCTCGGTAGTTTTGGATTCTGTTATTTGAGCTTTCACTCAATAGTATGAGATATATATATATTATATATATATATATATATATATATATATATACACACACATAATACACATACATATGTACATCGATAGATGGATCTACTTTCTTTGATTGAAATACCATTGTTTCGAACAAAGAAAACGCAACCTTACTTTCTTGAAAGTGCACTTTTGCATATTCTGGTTCCGCGAACCGGCAGTCAAAATAAACAGAGCACTACAGTGTGGATAAGGGAATACACCTGTTCACTCACTGTAGTGCAATCTAAAAGTTAATATATTTAATGTAGTGGGGGTGTGGGTGGGTGGGTGGGGGAGTCCCCCACATAGGGGTGCAGGGGAGTTTAAAATGTTAGTTTTTAATTGCCGGTTTGCTGAACCGGAATTTGCAAAAGTAAGGTTGTACTTTCTTTATTTGAAATAATGGTATTTTGATCAAAGAAAACAGACCCATATAGATATATAGATACATAGATGTGTGTATATATATATAATATATATATATATATATATATATATATAATGTGTGTGTATAGATATAGCTATATAAATATATATATATATATATATATATGGATGGAGCCAGTGATGCATGAGCCAGAGTACAAAAAGAAGAGTAGGGTGTCTCTTTGGGGGGGAGGGAGTTCAACTGTTTACAACATTTCGGTATAGGGACATTTTTCATTTGTACTTGTCAAGGTGATTGTTCTCTTTATCTTGTTTACTTTGCGTTGTGATCTCTCTTGCCCATTCCTCACATACAGGCACTTATGGATTGTAGGTTGCCAGCCCATCTGCATATGGTAAGCAGACTTTTTTTTTGTTACAGTATATATGGTAGATTCAGGTTTATATGAGAGTTAAGTTTGTGCTTAACTTTCACATAAGGAAAATGTTTTCAGTTTTATTCTTTTTCTGTTTATTGCTTGTCATAGGTGATCCCAAAGAGTGACACTGTGGAACTCCTACCACCTGATGTTTGGAATATTAATAGCCTTGAATTATTATGATGTGTGTAAAATGTCTTACAGAGAATAAACATGACATAATAGTATGTAACCTTGTCACTCTTCATAATATTTGTCTTCAAACTGCAAATTGTTTATGCATCTAATGTCAATATCCTGTAAGAACTTGTTTCCACAAATATTGTGCATATAATCTGAAATTATTTAATTTTCTATATTGAATTTATAACTTTGTAAAATCTGGCATGTAATGTACATTATTGTGGAGCTTTTCTCCCCGGGCCTCCACTGAAAAGGGACTTTTTCAGGCCCAGTAGACTTCCTTGGTCATCAAACTTAAGTAAAATAAATGTTGGTGATGAGGCATACCCTGGGGGCGAAGAGGGTCAAGTCTGCCACTGAGGTTGTGGGTCCCACATTCCTTGTCCGTAATTCAGAC
>NC_056743.1:833156103-833171103 GCF_019279795.1 Protopterus annectens | reverse complement strand
TAACAAATGTAAAATAAAATAAATATCCTGGAAAAATAGGAGGAGGAAAAGAAGAGACTGTGCCAGAAAGTGTCAGAGACAAAAACGTATGCACAAACTGTTGGAGAAGGATCAAAGAAGAAATGAATGTGTGAACAATTAAAGAACGTTTGGACAGGTATGAGGTTTGGGACTCTGTCATGGTACCTCTGGGTGTTGAAATAAAAGAGTTAAGAGCATTTATTTTAATTTAATGAAGACACTGAGACAGGGCAGGCCATGGACAATTTTTGGGGTGCATATGAACAAAAAAATATTTATCCATGGCCATAATATGTGGTGCAAGCATTTTACTGACAAAACACTAATATTGTTTAGAACTGAAGTTGAAGCAAAAGAACTGAAGGAACATTTGTCAACTATATGTAAAATGGACACTAGAGAAATATATGATGAAAGAGGACTATGGCCTGGGGAATGGGAATGTGGAGTAATACTGAAAATGGAAAATGGTGTTCTGCACGTACATAGTATTATTAATGTTCATGGTAATAGGGGGTTCTTTGAAATACAGGGGTCAACCAAAGACTACTTGTTTTTGTGTAAAGAATGATAATTTAATCAATGAATGTGATAAAGATGGTATTTATGTGGTAAAATGGGGCATAATGCAAAAATGTGATTTAAAGTGCAAACAATATGGCAATACTGGTCCTTCATGGCTTGAATGTGAAATGAATGTGCAAGAAAATTAAGTTATACAGGAGAAAGAAGAATGTGTTATACAAGTAAATGTACAAAAGGATGTACTGAATGTTGTACGTGAAGTTTAAAGAAAGTAACAAGGGAAAAGAAATGGAGGAAACAAGTGATGAAGATGCTGACTGAAATACAGTACGAAAAATAATTCGATGGGGAAAAGAGTTAAAAGAAAATTCAAATGTAATGCTTAGCAAAAATGAGAGAGGGAAAGGATAAAAGTTTTATTATGCTAAATGTTCTTAAAAGCTGAAAATATTAGCTTTAAATGTGAATTGTATGAAAAGTCTTGAGGAGAGTAGGTAGGTATATTACAGTGGTGAGCTGCTGTAGATGCATATATTATTATTTTGGAAACTATCAGATTACTAACGGAGGAAGAAAGAGCACAAATTGAAAAACTTTGGAATGGTATTTTACTTCGGAACATGGGGAGAAATGCTCGGGCATATGTGTATTATTTCAAGAAAGCATTAAGATATTAGATGTAACCATAGTGGAACTAGGATGAATTACAGTAATTGACTTGAGATGGAAAAAATGTGTAAAATGTATAGCTTTATATGCATATGTAAGAAATAACAGAGAAATTATGTTTAAAAATATTCTTGAATGTTTTGTGTAAGTATGGACGTTATAGTGGCGGGTAACTTTGTAATTTAAGAAAAAATAAGAGCAATTGTGATATTAAAATGGTTAAAGAAACTGAGAAGTGGAAAGTTAAGTGTATGGGAGATTAACCAGTGGACCTACAAAAAGAATGAAATTAGGACATTGATTATTGTTTAATATCTGATAATTTAAAAGTTAAAAGTTAATTAAATATGCTGGATTTTCCGATCATGTGGCTATATGGGTTGAAATACAGGAATAGGAATAAAGGGAATTAATGAAAAGGAATTGGATTTAGAAGAGAAAAATGAACTTATGGAATTATGGGAAAATCATATGAATGAGAACTGGACTGTTTGGTTGCTTAATTTTAAAGAGAGAGATGAAAAAAATGAATGTATAAGGAAGAAAAGAGAGAGATATACGATATTAAGTCAAGAAACATTCAGAGACTTGGAAGAAAAAATCCTTTTGTGAAAAAGAGAGAAAAATATTGTTTACAAGGAAAGAAAGAAAAGAGAGCACCATATTTAAATGGAAATAAAGGGGAGATTAAAAAAAATTGGACACCTATAACATTGAATAATAAGGATTATAAAATTATGAGAATAATAACAAAAAGAGTATAAAAATGTATAGGATACGTGACCAAAATGTATTTGGAAAATAAGGAAGTCGAGTTATGATCTAAATTTAAAAATGTAGAAGTGAAGGTTATGATGGGGATATAAGTAAAGCCTATGGTAATATTCAATATAAATCCATTATGGGGAATTTTGCAGGCATATAATGTAAACAAAAAATGTTGCAAGTAATAAAATTTGTCCATGAAAAGAACTATATGAAACTGAATGCAAATGGTTGGATTGGATAAGAAATAAAAGAATGTGGAATAAAGCAGGGCTGCCCAGCTAGTAATGTTTTCTTAGTTATGAATGTAATAAGGGAAATTTAATAAAATGTCAGGTAGTGGTAGGATACAAAATGATGAAGTACAGTTACCAATAATGTATAATCATGGAGATGATATTGTACTAATTTGTTTTAAGTATGGATGGAAAAAGTAAATGAAATAGTATAAATTAAATGGCTTTAAGTATAAATAAAAAAGTAAAGGATTTGGTTTTGAATTTATGTTAGGAGGTATTGAGTTCAATGGAAAACTAACATTAGGAATAATATTTGGAAGGAATGAATACAGACAATAATGGGATAATGTACTCCAGTAAAGGATATTGTTTGAAAATTATATAGAGTTTCATATAGAAAAAAGCTCACTTATTGAACACCAAGACAATAGGAAACGTTGCTTATGTTGCCAACATCTATATGATTCCTATTAAGTATGAAAAGGAATTAATTGTTTTCTTTGTATGTGGTGCTCTAGACTGTAGCCAGTCGAGAGTGATTCTATATATTAAAGAAGAGCAAAGAGGCTTGGGTTTTATAAACCCAATAGTACATGCAGCATCTTTAGTTTTATGTAACGTATTAAAAGGAATTTTGAAGGAAAAATTGATAGAAATTATTCTATGTTATAAATAAATGTGGGAAGGAATGGAAGTTAAAGAAGTAAAAACATTGTGAATGAAGAAATGAGTACCAAAATAAAACTTGTTATGAAAAAAAAAAGAAGAATGTATGGGTGAAAAAATAGTAATGATACTTAAATATTATGAAAGCATTTTATTGCATTGATCCATGGCAAGATTCAGAAACAGATAAAGCTGTAATGATAAGATATAATAACTTAAAGATTAAAGAATGTAATGTTTTTTATGGAGATTGTCTATTAGAAAATTGCCAGTTAAGGCAAAGATGCCTTACAAGTAAAAGCAAGATATAATATGTAATACATGTGGAGAGTTTGAGACTACTGAGCATGTGTTTTTGAAATGTGAAAGAGTTAATAATTTGTGGAAAGAAGTATGTATACACAACAGGGTGAAAATTTGGTTAATTTTGAGCAGATAAATATGGGCATAATAGAGTTAAGGTGCACGAAAACAGGAAGAAATGAGGAAAATGGACAGAGTAATACTTTGTTTCATGGACTATATGGAAAGAGAAACTAAATGAAATTTCAATACAGTGGAAAATGGACTTTGACAAAGGTTCTGGGAAAAGTAGTAATGTTTTGGTTCTGGATAAGAGTGGGATAAATGCTTACATTGAAGTTGATGTATGGAGTTTTGTAAATATATGTAAATAATATGTTATGTTTATATCGATAAAAAACCTTGAAGTGCTAGCTTTGAGTACGTGTGCACTTCCCGTTCCTAGTGCAAAGGACTGTATGCAAGATAATTCTTTAAAATGGAGCAGATGTGGACACCAGCTTAATGAAATGTGTTGCAGAAGGTGTTGAGGATTCAGAAACAGTTTTTTAAAGCAGCAGTTATTTGAAAAACTGAGGGGATGGTCAGAGATGAAAGTATAGTTAACAGCCCTCCAATTGGGACCATTGTGGATGATTTACTCCAGGATTTGATCAAAGTGAAAAAACACAAAAATGGAAGGTACTGGAGAAGACTAGTAATCCAAAACAAGTACCCAGTACACAGCGTCAGTGAAAGGATTTATTGAGCGGCAAGGCAGCAGCAATACAAACAGTGCAATACGTAGTACAATAAACAATCCACGTTTCGTCAGTAACTTCCTTCATCAGAAAACACAGTGAAACTGTAAAGTACCATTTAAATACAAGTACCAAGTTTAAATTAACCAATAAAAGCTGAAATCCTTGCATACATTAATTAAAATCATTCACGTCACATACTACACAAAGAACAACTACAAAACCACTCTAGTAGAGTAAAATTAAAACCATTAAATAACATGAAATGTATATTATTAAAATGATGACTGAAGTTTAAAAACTGTAATATTCATCATGGACACACTAAATATGACATTAAAAGATAATTTACACTAAAATACACTAAATAGTTTTAATACATTAAAAAGAGATGATGGCACCATCTGGTGATAGAAATTAGCATTACAACAAAACTACTCAACCTGATAAAATCCAAAGGTATATTTAAATGTATTAAAAATGTTTTAAATATATTAAAAATATAATATTAAAGATCTCAATGTAATTGTGTATATAGTTGAACTAACCAGTTTTTACTAAGATGTATTATAATTTAGCTGACCTAAGTTTCAAAACTGGTTTGAGGGAAATCAAATCATTAATGCCAGGATATTTGTTTGCTTCTAGTACCATCTGCCAATATAGTTCTCTGTATTCAACTAAAGTTTCCCACATACCTCCTCTAGGGTCAGTGGGAACAACTTCCAAAACAAAGAACTCAAATGTAGCTTCCTTACAAATTTGTGTGTGTTTGAAAAGTGAGTTAGTTTCTCGTGCAGTCTTAATATCATACAGATGTTCGTAAATCCTCTGTTTAATTTTCCTCTCACTTTTCCCAATGTAGAAGGAGTCACATTTTGTACATAGAGCAATATAAATAATACCATTAGTATTACAATTGACAAAAGATTTTAACTGTCAAAGTTTTGTTCCTGGCTTTCAAACAAACTGATTATCCTGTTTTTAAATACATACAATAACTACAAGCCCCACATTTGAAAACTCCATTTTTCTTTTTCTTATTTTTCTCAAAGAACTTGTTGTTAGAACCTCTTTCCAACAGACATTTAATGGTTTTGCCCTTCTTATAAATGTATTTAATTTCTTTGTCAAAAATGTGACTTAAGTCTGAAACTTTTGCAAAATTTTTCCACTCTTTGTCAATAATTTTCCTGACTAAACCAGCCTGACCATCATAAATAGTGGAAATACCTGAACAAAATTCATTGTTTGTAGTAATTTCAGCCCTATTAACAATAGTTTCATATGTAGGTTTACCCAATATTGGGGCAAATCTATCTGTCCTACCTTCACAAACTTCATGACATATCTCATCAAACATTTTCTCAGGGTAACCTCTGTCTAGGAACATAGTCCTCAGAATACTACACTCTTCCATAAAGCTGGTATAATCAGAGGTCATTCTACAAATCCTAACCATCTGTCCTTTTAAAACACTTTTCTTTTGATATAAGGGGTGGGAGCTGGTGTAGTGTAAATACGTATTTGAGAAAGTGTTTTTTCTATGTACTCTTGAAACAAATTTCTTCTCTAATTTCACAATGTTAACATCCAAATAGTTGACCTCATATTCATTAAAACTCTTAGTAAATTTGAGAAAATTTGTGGTCTCATTAATATAGTCTACAAATAGGTCAAACTCGTCCTTGGTGCCTTTCCACAAAAAACATAGATCATCGAGAAATCTACAATACAATGTCCATTTGTTACTGTAAACTGCACTGTTTGTATTGCTGCTGCCTTGCCGCTCAATAAATCCTTTCACTGACTCTGTGTACTGGGTACTTGTTTTGGATTACTAGTCTTCTCCAGTACCTTCCATTTTTGTGTTTTTTGGCTGATAATATGGACAACTCAGCACTTGGTGTTGCGGACTGTGAGGGCAAGAAAAAGGAGACAGGTGAGCTTCGGAAGCTCATAGGACAGCTTACCCAGCTCGTGGGGCTTCTTACACCGGTTAGCCAATCATTGGCAACTGTGGTGACTTCCTTATCCTTACCCGGGAACCAGGAAGTGCTGAGACGTTCAGCTTCGAATGAAGGAACGTCCAGACACTTAGTTAATGCCGAAAACGCTGACAATGTGGAGCACATTTTGATTGAAGACAACGAGCATTCTATTTCTAATGACTGTGATGGTTTCCCAAATATTAGTTTTGAAGAGGCACAGACTACGCGGGTGGTGGAAACAACGCATACCAGAACAACACAACCTGATACTAGTCTTCCTCACACGAGTAAACCAGGTACGGAGAGACTGTTCAAAGACATTTTTAATGTGAAATTTAACTTTATGGACAAAAAGACAAACAAGCCTAGTGGCAGTTACTCGCAAAAGTTAGAAGATTTGCATTTTTATCTTAACAAATATAAAATGTTAGAATTAGATAATGCTTATTTGAAGCATTGTCTACAAATACAAATTGTGCCCAAAGGCTTAAGGGTCAGTAAATATCCAAACAATGTACAAGAAGGTACTGATTTTTACAAGACCCTTATTAAAGCCTTTGATGACTGTGGTTTTAATATTATGAGGGCTATCATTTCTAATAATGAGTGTGAAATGGAAAAAATGTATGCCATTATTGAGAGAGTTAACAAGGCTGTTGTTAATGATTTAATGTTTACTATAGATGAACAGAGGGACAAATATAAAAGATTGTTCAAGGACATAGAACTAAAATGTACAGAATAGGAAACATAACAAGATAGAGAGAGATATAGGTGAATACAACAGTAACACCCATTATCCTAAGCCTAAATCATGGGGTAAGAGAAATTTTGACAATGAGTATATTGACATGGACAACATTCAAGAACATGAAAAAACATTACATGATGACATAGACAGAGACACTGAGGATTTTCCTACACTACGTAGGTCTGAAAGATTAAGATACAAAGAACCAGTAGTTTACAATTCAAAAAACTACAGGGGGAGGGGATGGCGACCTCCTGTATCGAGACAAGGAAACTGGTAGTAACTGATGACATTGTCAAAGATGGTTGTAAATGGACTTTTAATGACTTTAATATATTTAATTATTCTAAAATTGCACTTACCAAAACATTCTTTGATTTATTTTCCAAAGGGTTTGGTTTTATACCACAAAAAAGGACGGACATTTTTAAACTTTTAGTTGATATTAAATTATTTATAAGAAAGAAAAACCTAGAGATTTTTTTCAAAGGCAAGCATAGTAATGCACCTATGGATAATTTGTCACGAAAAAGCACATTCAACCCCCCCCCCTGCATCCACAGTTGAAAAACTTTGAGCTTGCATTGGAAAATGAATTAAGAAATTCATTACATAGGCACACACTGCGTTCTAATTTGAATGACAAAGAAGAAGAAATCCTTGAGAATTTGAGTAACAACAAGGATGTTAGAGTTATGAAACCCGACAAGGGTGGGGGGGTTGTGTTGATGGACCATATATTATATGAGGGCAAAATGTTTGATATACTGAACGACACAGACAAATATACAAGAATTTCTAAAAATGAAATTAACATTGCATATAACAAAATCAGTATTTTACTAAACGATTTATTACTTGAAGGGTCTATAGATTTCAAGACCTACAATTTTTTCCAAGTAGAAAAACCTAAAATACCATCTGTCTTTGGTATTCCGAAAGTACATAAGAACATCAATGACCCTCCTCTTAGAGTTATTGTTTCCTCTGAAGGTTCAATAACAGCACCATTGGCAAAATATATAGATGTTAAGATTAAAAAGCTTGTCAATGAAAATAATATTATTTTAAAAGATTCCTGGGATTTTTTGAGAAAAGTTGACCATTCTATACATAGTGACACGAAAGGTTTTGGTACCTTGGACGTGGTGGATTTGTTTACATCTATCCCACATAAACTAGGATTAATGTGGTTCGAAGAGATGTTACTTACATGTAAAGAGATCTCCCACAATGACTTCAGAACTATACTTGTTCTTATGGAAGTTGTTCTGAAGAACAACCTTTTATTTTTTGAAGGAGAATATTACAGACAAGTCAGGGGTTTGGCTATGGGAGCACACTGTGCACCAACGTATGCTAACATTATTATGGCATATTGGGAAAACAAGTTTATCCTAACCCCAGTTTACAGTAACAAATGGACATTGTATTGTAGATTTCTCGATGATCTATGTTTTTTGTGGAAAGGCACCAAGGACGAGTTTGACCTATTTGTAGACTATATTAATGAGACCACAAATTTTCTCAAATTTACTAAGAGTTTTAATGAATATGAGGTCAACTGTTTGGATGTTAACATTGTGAAATTAGAAAAGAAATTTGTTTCAAGAGTACATAGAAAAAACACTTTCTCAAATACGTATTTACACTACACCAGCTCCCACCCCTTATATCAAAAGAAAAGTGTTTTAAAAGGACAGATGGTTAGGATTTGTAGAATGACCTCTGATGATACCAGCTTTATGGAAGAGTGTAGTATTCTGAGGACTATGTTCCTAGACAGAGGTTACCCTGAGAAAATGTTTGATGAGATATGTCATGAAGTTTGTGAAGGTAGGACAGATAGATTTGCCCCAATATTGGGTAAACCTACATATGAAACTATTGTTAATAGGGCTGAAGTTACTACAAACAATGAATTTTGTTCAGGTATTTCCACTATTTATGATGGTCAGGCTGGTTTAGTCAGGAAAATTATTGACAAAGAGTGGAAAAATTTTGCAAAAGTTTCAGACTTAAGTCACATTTTTGACAAAGAAATTAAATACATTTATAAGAAGGGCAAAACCATTAAATGTCTGTTGGAAAGAGGTTCTAACAACAAGTTCTTTGAGAAAAATAAGAAAAAGAAAAATGGAGTTTTCAAATGTGGGGCTTGTAGTTATTGTATGTATTTAAAAACAGGAGAATCAGTTTGTTTGAAAGCCAGGAACAAAACTTTGACAGTTAAATCTTTTGTCAATTGTAATACTAATGGTATTATTTATATTGCTCTATGTACAAAATGTGACGCCTTCTACATTGGGAAAAGTGAGAGGAAAATTAAACAGAGGATTTACGAACATCTGTATGATATTAAGACTGCACGAGAAACTAACTCACTTTTCAAACACACACAAATTTGTAAGGAAGCTACATTTGAGTTCTTTGTTTTGGAAGTTGTTCCCACTGACCCTAGAGGAGGTATGTGGGAAACTGTAGTTGAATACAGAGAACTATATTGGCAGATGGTACTAGAAGCAAACAAATATCCTGGCATTAATGATTTGATTTCCCTCAAACCAGTTTTGAAACTTAGGTCAGCTAAATTATAATACATCTTAGTAAAAACTGGTTAGTTCAACTATATACACAATTACATTGAGATTTTTAATATTATATTTTTTAATATATTTAAAACATTTTTAATACATTTAAATATACCTTTGGATTTTATCAGGTTGAGTAGTTTTGTTGTAATGCTAATTTCTACCACCAGATGGTGCTATCATCTCTTTTTAATGTATTAAAACTATTTAGTGTATTTTAGTGTAAATTCTTTTAATGTCATATTTAGTGTGTCCATGATGAATATTACAGTTTTTAAACTTCAGTCATCTTTTTAATAATATACATTTCATGTTATTTAATGGTTTTAATTTTACTCTACTAGAGTGGTTTTGTAGTTGTTCTTTGTGTAGTATGTGACGTGAATGATCTTAATTAATGTATGCAAGGATTTCAGCTTTTATTGGTTAATTTAAACTTGGTACTTGTATTTAAATGGTACTTTACAGTTTCACTGTGTTTTCTGATGAAGTTACTGACGAAACGTGGATTGTTTATTGTACTACGTATTGCACTGTTTGTATTGCTGCTGCCTTGCCGCTCAATAAATCCTTTCACTGACACTGTGTACTGGGTACTTGTTTTGGATTATTTGATCAAAGTGAGCCAGAGAATGATGTGTTGTTGGGGGAGATCATGGAAAAAATATGCAAGGAGGTTGCAGAAGTGATGGAACGGGACAGTGCACAAGTAAAACCTATGCAGAGACCGTGACAACTTCACAAGGCAGACTGAAAGAAAAGAGGATAATTTAATTTAAAAGGAAGGCTTGTGGCAAGAGTACAAAACAGAAGAAGCTGGGAGATGGGCGGTATGGGACCATGTGATTTTACCCTTGGGAGTAAAAATGCAAGAGATTAGAGCTTTTATTTTGATTAACCGAGAGATTTTGTTTGAAACTCTTAAGTTAGGGAAAAGTTTTTGTGTGAATATGAAGAAAGACACAAAATAATCCATGAAGTGAATGTGTGATTAAAGCATCTTTTTGGGAGAAGAAGAAAAAAAATTACATGTACAATTTTGAACCAAGGTAGAAAGACAGACTTTGAAAGAAAATTTAAAATATATATGTAAAGAAGTAATGACATTTTAAAAACATTTATGATTATAGGGGTTTATGGAAAGGGGCATAGAACTGCAATGTTATTTTATAAATGGGAACAACTGTACACATTGAGTATTATATGTCTAAGGTACAGGGATGTTGTAAATGTCATCTAGTTATACATTTCTTTTATAATTTAATATGTGGTAAAACAAGATGTGATGCACAGAAATGTGAACTTGAATATTTTATAAATGTAATGACAATGGGATACATGGATGGAGTGTAAAGAAAAAGAGAATGAACCAAGTATTGTATATCTGAGTAATAATAAAGAACAAATCTGGAGTGAAGAAGAGCTAGATGAAATAGATGAAACTTTAGAACAAAAAAGGGAGATACTAAAATAATGGAGAAGAATTAGAACTGGAATATAATGATGAAGATATGCGTTGGAAAGTAGCAAGAAAACTTATATTGTTAAAAGAATAAAAGAATATTTAAAGGCATTAATGTAAAGGAAAAGAACACAAATTGATAAGTTTAGAGTAGTAGTTTATCCTTTAAATTCAGGAACAGGGAAATTAATAATTTTAAGGATTATTTCAGTTAATGTAAACAGTATGGAAAAATATAACTGGATAGATTTTTAGAATGGTGTAACAAAGGTGGTGATATTTTGGAGGATATACATTTATCTGATTTATATAAAAGAAAAATTGCAGACAAAACATATGGGATGGTAAGCTAATGCAGAGTGAGGGGAGTGAACAATGTTCAGGAATTGCAGCATTATCTAGAGGAGTAGTGAAAATTTTAAATGCTATGCTAGTTTAAAATGGGAAGGTTAACCATTGTAGATTTAAGGTTGCAAAAAAAGGTTTATCAAGCTATTGCTATATATGCTTATGTGATTTATAAAGAAAGGGAGAATTTTTTAGAAGATATTGGATTGTGTTTTGTAAATATGCATATTATAATTGCGTAATATTTTAATTGTGATTTTAAGGAGGAAGAAAAAGAAGAGGAAACATATGTAAAAAAATGATGGAAGTTCATGAAATGTAGTAAATTGGTTATATGATGATGTGAGGTATTGCCATCTATGCCAGGAGAATTAGGGCAGTGGATGTGGAACATATGCCAGCACAGGTAGCTGGAATTTTGTAAAGAAGTATGTCATTTGTATATCAAACCAACTTGCACAGATGCTTATGTTGAAAAATGTATTTCTAAAGCTGCTTGTGTTAAAAATGTACCAACAGTGTGCCCTGCTGGACTGAAAAAGAAATATGCATTCATTATTGTAACGGTTATGTTTTAACAGGTCTACTTTTACATGATTCAACTTAAATGTTCTACTTTCATATGGCCGAGATCATATGATCAAACATTTAAAAATTCGAACATGTAAAAAAAAATAAAAATAGAAACCAAAAAAAAACATTTCTAGCAGGGGTGGCATGCCCCCTTGAAACCCCCGTTATTTAAATACACCAACTCCGAGATCACACTCATTATGGAAAAACGAAATCTTCACGTTCCACACTGTATGGAGATCTCCAGACCGTCTGAACTAGTTCGATCATATGGTCCCATCCATATGAAATTCAAGCTTTTAAAAGTTCAGTGATCTGAAGGGGACTTGTTTTAACAGAGGGTACTGGAAGAGAAGAGGTTAATCTCAAACCACCTAACTTTAAAAATGGTATGAAATTAAATTACCTGTATTAGGCAATAAAGACCATGTCTTACAGCTCTCAATGCAGTTGGAGACTGTCTGTACAAGGAAGCTTTCAGCATTGTCTTTGGGGTGAACTAAGTGCTACTCTGGAGCGGTGGAAATTGCTTTATGACTTCCAGGAGCTGCAGCAGATTATAGCAAGTGTGTGTGTATTCTTGACACATGTTAAATCCTGACAGCATTTAGCCAAGGGGGTAGCATCGGAACAAGAAGTCGGTTGACCAGATGTATGTGATGTCATTCTGTCATCTAGGACAAAAATAATTAATACTAGGTGAGACTGAAGACTCTGAGCAGTCTGTTTTTGTAACCTGACATATTTCCTGTGATTGAAACTGTGGTGTTTACTCTAAATAGATGTTTAGTATTTTCATGTTCCTTATTTGTTATTAAATATGTTTGAACTTTTCATTGTCGCTGGTCTTTTAGAGAATAGTTTAATCTCTGAGAGTACTTGTATATATTTGGTGACATCTCTGGCCACTCCTGAAAACCTTGCTGTTGGTCAAACTACACTTTGTACTAATATTTATTTCACTCACTATAGCTTGGTACCCTTGAGGCCACGATGGTGCAGCGGTTAGCATTGTTGCCACGCAGCAAGAGGTTTTCCAGTCAGATTCTCAGCTGGAGCACCTTCTGTGCGGAGTCTGCATGTCCTCCCCATGGTCGAGTGAATTTAGAGACCTGCAGCTAGGTGCGTGTGTGTGCCTTCTTTGAAGGATGGGCGCCGGGCTGGCAACTCAACACAGTAAAAATTCACTGCCGATCATTAGAGGACTGGAGTTCCGCTGTGGTGACCCCTAACCAGGAAAAGCTGAAAAGACCGTTTATAATTCGGTCCCCTTGTAACAGCCTTAGCACATCTGGCTGTGGAGTGTTTGGTGGCAGTAACTACCCTATAGTCTGGGCATAGAGGACATAGCTAGCTAATCTGTGTTAGCCTTTTCCCAGGTGTGTGTGTGTGTGTGTGTGTGTGTGTGTGTGTGTGTGTGTGTGAGAGAAAGTCAATTCTCTGGCTCAACTCTATAACTATACCAGTGGGGGTCTTATTGGAGACCTGGAGAGACCCTGTGAAAAATCCAGACCCCAGACAGTGTGTGTTCCTGTGTGCTCTTAAGGGAAAAAGTAATTTACTCAGTTATGAAAGGAACACATTACTATATAAGTATTGTATGATAGTTGGTCTAAATGGTAGACTATAAAAAGAAAATATAAAGGTAGAGTAAAAGAAAAGGAGGAATTTGTTAAAACATGTAGAGTTATGTTAGAGAATTTAAAGAATAATAGAGAATATTCTGAAAGAGAGAAATTTACAAGGGAAATCATGAAAAAAAGGAGTTTTATACAGGGTAGTGAAGGAGGGTAGTAGTGTGAGAGAAATGAAAGATGAAAGTAATTTAAAGAAAAATCATCAGGTTATGGAAATTATAAGTTACTTGGAAGAAATCTTTAGTAAGAAAGAGATGAAATGCAAGGACGAAAGAGATGAAATGCAAGGACATGGAGAAGCAAAAAAAAAAAAAAAAATTTCCAGGAAATTAATAGAGAATTTGAAAAAGAGATTACAGAATATGAAGTAGAAAATGTTTATCGACAGCTGGTCCTGATGGAATTGGATTTAAATGCATAAAACCTAGAAGAATGGTACCAAAAGTATGTGTGTGTTTAATGAGTGAAGCTTTAAATTGTAAGGCATTATGTAGGGGGGGGGCAGTAAAACGTGTATATTCTTTTTCTCCTTTTTTCTATGTAAAGAATTGGAGACCAATCATTTTAAATGAGAGACTATGAGATATTTATGAAAATAATGCAGGAAAGATTTGAGAACAAGATGCAATTTGTAATGGAGAAAAGTGTATATGGTGTGAAAGGAAAAGTATGTCGAGCTGTTAATGATGGGGAGAGAAATAGTGGATGATATTGTAAAATAAATATTAAACTTATGGTAGGCAATCTTAATAAAGCATTTGACTTGATACAATATGATATGCTTTGGGAAATGGAAGTGTGTAGTACTTCAGTAACTCAAGCACATTTGTACAATTGCATGTTATAATAATAATAATTAAGAATCCTAGTGAATGGCTGGTTAAGTAAAGCAATAGACCTAAATAATGATATGACAAGGGTATCCTATGAGCAGTAATCTATTTGCTTTAATTATGAATACAGTAAGAAAGTCAAAAAATGAAAAATGTAAAGCTTATAATTTATAAGGATATGGAGATTCCAGTTATAATATGCAGATGTTATTATTATAACTATTAAAAACAGAGCATGCATAAGAGATTATAATTTACTTGACTGTTTAAAGGAAATGGGGTATGACCTTTACAGACAAAAGTTAAGGAATGAGAGACGTAATAAAAATAGCTGATATACCATTCTGTGTGAAAGAAAAATCTGTTTTGGGAATAAATTTTGATAAAAAAGGCAATAGAAAGCGATGGGGGTATAATACAAAAGGAATTGAAAGGCGTGTGTGTGTGTGTGTGTGTGTGTGTGTGTGTGTGTGTGTGTGTGTGTGTGTGTGTTATGGAAAATGTACAAATTAGTCTAGTCTATAATAAAATAGATACATCTGATTAATTCAGTATTGGTAAATATATATCAAAAGTAATGATTCCTAGACTGTATGAGAAATCTTTGTTAAAAATGTTTTCTGATTTTTGTATGGGGATCTAGATTAAACCCTGTTAAAAAGGGTATGTTAGAGGTGAACAGAGGAGGAGAAGGGGTATGTTAACTCCAATAGTATATGTTGCATCATTAAATTTGTATAAAGTTTTGAAATGGTTAAATTAAAAAAAAAATGTAAGTAATGAATTTTCAAATATAAGTATGAAGTATTGTGGGAAATTCTTATACTCTTTCATTACTGCTTATGATGCAATGAAGAAATAGAAAATTACTAACGAAATATGAAAT
>NC_056743.1:833133603-833151103 GCF_019279795.1 Protopterus annectens | reverse complement strand
TGTATTATGCTTGTCTATGTACTTTGTGACAACCTACCTACATTTTTATTTAATTCAGTGGCACTTACTGTGAAAAGTCATTTCTGAATTGTGGGGGATAGAATTGTACTGCTTGTGCATTTACTTTTGTGATTATTTGAGGGACTGTGTAGGGACGTGAAAGTGTGAACACTAGAGCGACAACTTGCTTTTTGAATAACTTGTTCTATTAGCAATTACTGCCTAACAGGCTTCTCCCTCGACAGGAACATGGATGCCCTTACTGCCCTGCAGACCCTCCTCCTGTACCATTAAAAAAAATTCCTGCACTCTGGGCTCAGTCTATGCCTCAGTGGTGGGTGACTCGACTCTGCAGTGGCCTCAGCGTGTTCCTTAGACTAATCACTGGTTTCCCATGATCCTCTTGTAGTCCCTTCCACTACAATGGAATGTGGATTAGCCACATTCTCTACATCTGCTCTAGTGTCCATACGGGGCATGGGAGAAAAACCTTCTTTGGGTATGAGAGTTACTTGAGGAGGTTCTTCCTGGGTTACTGGGGTTAGAGACCAGTTTCCTGGGATGCCCCTAGAATAAAGAAACAAAAGGCTATCCTAATCTGTGAACCTAAGTCCTGAGGATGTTAAGGATTCGGGTAATGACAAGGGCAGGGCTTCTTTTGTATTTTCCTCACAAATGCTTGAATCTGATCCCGATGAGTGTTTTCTCAGTTTCTCTTCTGGAGAAGTTATTTTTTTTCTTTTCTGAGACTGTGTTCAGGATGAATAATATATTTCTGTGGGACAAAGGAATGCCCCTCCCTAATGATATGTTACATGTGTCTATGCAACATTCACACCTATTCCTCCTATTTCACTAGCGTTGGAGTATGTTTTTGATTCTGCCTGCAACAGACCTCATAATCAATTTTCAGTCCCTAAAAAGGCATATGGACTATACAATTCCCCAGTTTAACAAGTATTTGTTTTCTTACCTTGGGTCTGAGGGCTGACCCAGCAGCTATTTCTGTTTCTTTTCCAGCTCCTAACAAAGTTCTGATCTATGGTAATCCTTTCCATCGAGCAAGGCTTTCAGACTGTTTAATGAGCTTGATACGAGAATTTCATTCTGTTCTATACAATCCAGATTTCTCCGGCTGTAGGTTAAAGTACATATTGAGTTGTGTAGACAGCTTCTGAGGAATTTTTCTGCCACATTTTCCTCAGAAGGTAGGCCCTTTTTGAAACATGTTATTGCTACTCTTTCTCAAGTATGTAAGCATTCGTTGAAATGTGTGTTGTGTGATTGTGCTGCATCAGTGCTCAGGGCAACAGCTATTAATAGTGGGAGACATTTTGCCTGGGTTCATTAGAAGATTTCTGAAGAAGTAAAATCTGAAATTTTGAATTTTCCTTTGGCTAAAGAGGTTTTGTTAGCTCTTTTGCTACTCTGGCATGCAAGTAGTTTGATGAAAGAGGCACAATGATCCAGGGAGTTAAGATTTTTCAGCCTTTTTTTTCTTAATCTTCCAAACCCCCTGTTTTTTCTTTAAATCAAAAAGCAAAACAAGCATTCCCTCAAGCTTCCAGCAAATGTGGGACCTGAAAGGAAATGTCAGGAAGAGGTCCAACAAAAAACGTAGATCACTTCAGAAAAAGGGACATGCCTGTACCCCGCATTATGGCAGCATCCAGTGGTTCCTAAAAATCTATGTAGACCCAACATTCTCACCATCTGGAATTTCAAATTCCAAAACTTGGGTTTTGTATAGGAAGGACTGCTCTTGTCCAACCACAGTTCAGTCTGTGACAATAGACACTTTGGAGCATTACTTAAACCTCTGAGCTTCTTGCGTTCTGTCAGAGCCAAATGTAGAGGAGACAACCTGAGCAGTATCAGGACCGACCTACAGTCAGTGTAAATTGAATGTGGTGTTCTTTCAGGAATTGATCTCAAACAACTTCAGCTAACTGTCTGGATGATTAGTATGTGGAAAACATTTTTTTGTTGGTGACACAAATAACCAGGGTCTAATGAGGTTTCTTTGGTATTCGTGTGAGTTACCTTCCTTGGGTCTGTCTTGCTCCTTTAACAAGGGGTATTTGTCAGCCACTTCAGCATGTCTGTCCAGAGATCCCCCTCCGCCTTTCATTTCAGACTTTGCTCATGTTGTTCTACAAAGAGTCTTTTTTTTCTTCTTCTTCTTCTTAGGTAAAACCTCCTATAAACAGGTGGTTCTTTGTTGGTATCTTTACTTTACTTTATGGAAAAGTTATTTCTGTCTACCTTCTGTTAATTTTTAGGTCATTTGGTAGACTGTTTTACTTGCTCTCTCTTGCAGATGTCAGAGCGGTATCAGAGTTGCAAACTGTCATGGTAAGCAAAACCTCTTTGAGTTTCCATCGATAACTCTGGGAATTCTAAATTAATGTCATTAGCAGTTTCAGAGTTTGCTTTGAATCTAGACATCCATTTCCATGTATTCTGCCTGTGCAACTCGAGTGTCATCTTGTCAGAATTAAAATAAATAAATAAATAAAATTAAAAAAAAAGCTGTAATGGTCTTATGATGGGAGAAAGAAAAGGCAATCCCTGTCAAGTAAGGTAATTACCAGATGGTGGTTCCTTGCTATTTTTTCTCTTCTTATTCCCACCATGGTAAAACATGCCCAGGATCAAGGTACATTCTACTAGAGGCTTGTTTTCTTTCATGGCATACTGGGAAGGGCTGGACTCTAGAAACATTCTAGAGGCAGTTACTTGATCCTCTGTACAGTTTTACAAAGAATTACATATTGGATTAATTTTGTAGGTCCGGGCCAGGCTTTGCTAGGACCATTCTCTGGTACATGCATAGAGGGGAGCCAGAAACTTCTGAAGACTGGCTGGCCATTATACACTTGGTAGGATATAACCCAAATAGCTATAGGCTATTGCAGCAGTAATGAATCTGAATATCTGTTGTTATGGTAAGTGTAACTTGCACAACTGTACTTTTTCATTCCACACCTCAAAGATAAAATGGCAATCCTTTACATTGCCTATAGATGTACATTGGCAAGTATGAAAGTATATCTCTGTATATTGTAATGACCTTTGGCCCATCCCTGATAAGTTTGTATGCCCATGCACCCATTGATTGCTAGAATACCTAACTTTACCAATTAGTACACTTCTCATTTCTATAGCATTCTCTACATAGGTTCTGATTCTGTACTACTTTTTGATAAAAGAAAACATTCCCAGAGGTAGTTGTCTCTAAATGCCCTATATAACTGCATAAGATCTCCATTTTTACAGTTCTTTAAGAGAGATTGTACACGTTCAGATATTTTAGTTTTTTGTAATAACTTAAATTTTCATATCCATGAATGCCCTTGGTATATTTTCAGTGTACTCTTTGCAGTTTATTCATGCTATTGTTCCATGCTCAAGTTTGGGTCTGATGTAGTTAACAAACAATAACTTCATCATTTCTGATTTCCTAGACTTTATAAATCTTTTTATACAACATATAGTTCTATAACTATCCTTAACCAGTTGGTTGATTTGGTTATTTACCCATATATCCAGGTTCTTAAATTAATCTACAGTTGTCAGTCACTGTGTGCTATAGTAAATATTCACCTTTTAATTTGTCTCCCAAATCACATATGCTGATAAATGCATCAAAAACTAACCATATTATTCTCCTGTGCCCAAGTGGTCAATTTAGTCAAGTTCTTTGCAGACATGCCGTATCTGTAACACACATAATCAGTTTGTCCAATTTCAGGTCATCTACATACAGAATGTAGAACACCTCAGATGATAAATATAGGTCTGAAAGATACAATCTAAACAAATAAGGGCTAGGACAGAGCCCTGTGGGAAACCATGATTATAACCAAGAATTTCACCTGTCCAGTTACAAATAAGACATGGCAAGTACCATACAGTAAGCCATGCAGCTATCCATTTTATAGAGACTAAATCAATAGCTGGTTTTAATTTATTGGTCAATTTTTGTATAGTATCCTAAACCATGATTATAACCAAGAATTTCACCTGTCCAGTTACTGTATGGTACTTGCCATGTCTTATTTGTAAGCCATGCAGCTATCCATTTTATAGAGACTAAATCAATAGCTGGTTTTAATTTATTGGTCAATTTTTGTATAGTATCCTGTCAAATGTTGAAGTTAAATTATATAAATTATATCACAGCACAATTTTTTTCATTTGTAGCTGTTATATTCTTATAGAACATCATGCTACTGCTGGTATTGGGTCTATGTTCAGCATATGCATGCTGATGTATTGGTTTAGAGTCCCAACCTTTCCAGTTCTGACAATAAACCTATCCACTACGACCTTCTCCATTGTTTTTCCACAACATGAAAGTATACTTAAGGGTTTATATGACTCTCTAGGTTTTGTTCTACTGTCCTTTCCCTTAAAGACAGGTTTAATAAGCACATGTCTGCAATATTGATGCATATACCCTGTATTTACATGACCTAATAAATAATATAATGGTACTAAAGGTTTTGCTGAAGTGTTCTCAGATCATTTATTAGTAATTCAGTCTCCTCCATGTGCTGTTTGGATCCCATTTGCATAGTTCTTTTTCAATATAATCTAATCCGATTCCAGTATCTGAGGTTACCTGGATGTCAATAGAACAACGTATCACCCCTTTTATATTATCAAGTATATACTTCTCATCCAGCTGGCTTTGTACATCCACAGCTTGAGCCATGTTGTCAGTCTGTCTTCCTCATCTTTTTTTTTTTTTTTTTTTTTTTTTACACAGTAATGTTCTTCAGTCCTTCCATGTTCAATTAATGTCCTTTAATGAGATGGTGATTTCTGGAGCTTGATAAGGTACCAGAGCAAATTGTGTTTGTTACACACAAGAAGTGTGTGTGTGTGTGTGTGCGTGCACAACACATGCTTGTAGCTCTCTACATATGAGGCGCACATACATATATACCATCTGTGTGTTTGTGGATCTATTGCTGATGATCAGTCCACAAAACTTAACATTCTTAATGTTAATACACAAGTCAACAAAAATCACATCAATATGGTACTGCATATGCTCTGAGGCTAATCCTTGGAACTTGCAAAACAGTGTTTTTTTGCAGTGGGCAAACCGCCCATACATCCCCACACCCTTGTTATTTATATTTATATGCATAATATACCAACTCTAAGATTGTAAAACAGTGGGGAAAGAGCAAAATCACACACTTTTTTTTCTGTCAGTAATCCTGCAAAAGAAACTGGCATCCTGCAGTGAACCAGTAGTTTTTGACAAGACAATCCTCCTAGCTAGACATTCAATATAATGAACATATAACATATACATATATTTATTGTATGTATGTAGAGATGCAGATATGTGAATAGATGCTATAAACCTAACTCTGTTTTCAAACTAAGGGATGAGGCCTCAAAGAAATGGAGACCTACCTCACTGTCAAAGTAAATACAATTGAATATCCTAAGAGCTCTTCCAAGAAAAAAAAAAACTAGGAGATTCAAAGCTCACCTCTTCCAGCCACAGAAAAGTCAGATTACTAGACCAGAGCATCTGTGGGACCTCCTCGACCACATTGCATGTCTTATATTTTTCTTTGCAAATTGTCTGATATGTGACTATTGTAAATAGTCCTTTATTTAACTGTAGCTACTGGAACTTTTTATTTATATTTTACCTCATTTGTCTGTTTTGCATAGAAGTACTGTAGCTTCATGTATAATGTCTATTGATGTGTTTTACATTTTGTATTTTATTTGTATTTTAGGCTTGGCATTCTCGGAAAGCACTTCCTACTACTATAAACAGATGGCACTACACCCAGCTATGCAACCCTGCCAAGGAAGCTAAATGCTGTCATAAGTCACTTATTGAGGTTTAGTATGATTTCATTAATAAAAATCACCCAAAAACTTCTGGAGAGAGGTCAGCCATCTTACATGATGAACCTTTCCTTTGATTTCCGCACTCTCTCATCTGTGATTTCCTTTTCTCATTTCAGCAGCCTTCTCAACCCTTTCTCTAGCCATCCCTAAACTGTATCTGACACTCCCACCTTTCCTCCATACATTCCTTTCATTGTACTTTAGAACCATCACATCCAAGGACATCTACCCTCTGCTTGAACAGATTAAACTTGATAGTCCCCGTGTACAGAGAACCTTCACCCGTGGTGTATTTATCACTGTAGAGACAGCATCATAACCCCATTGAAACACATCTGCAGTCTATTACATTTAATACTATGCCTAATATGGGGAAGATTGCCGTTGTGAAACCTCTCCCTAAAAACAAATCCCTCCAATCCATCAGACTTTTGTCACATTTCTCTCTCTGCTACCATAACAAAGATTCTGGAAAAAATACATTATAGGTTCATACTAGGCTATCTGCCCTAGGGCATTTATAAGCCTAGCCAGAGTACGTTTGGCTTTCGCCACCCATTTTAAATTAATTTTGCTATGCCCTTTTTCGAGGTTAGTAACAGTGACAGAAGTGATACCCGGGGTAAACCTACGATCTCCCATCCACTCATCAAGATTCCTCTTAGAGTCAATGAGGGACTCTGCCTAACCTGGACTGGGATTTTATTCCAGAGTGAAGGGAGCCTCTGGGTTATGAATCTGTCCCTCCAGCATGTCCTGTTTATTTCAGTGCTGAGGTTCAAGTCTCTTGAGCATGTAGCTTGATGGGATTTGGATTTTTTGAGGTGCAGCATGTCCCTTAATTCCGGGTTGGACATGGCTTTATACGTCAGGCACAGGTCGCCTCTGAGCAGGCGGTATGCCACTGAGTAGAGCTGGAGTTTCTTTAACCGGGCAGCATATGGCATCTGTTTGAGCCCTTTGATCCTCTTGGTGAGGCACTTTTGTGGTCTTCCCAGTTGCTGCAGGTGTTTGGTAAGGTACATCTCAAAAGGGGCATTGTACTCTATTATGGGCCTGATGAGGGATGAGTAAAGAGGCACGATGACCTCCCCTAATCTAGATGTGAATCCCTTCATGATTAGGTGGGCAATATAAAATGTTTTTCTAACCACTTTGGCCATGTGGTTGTCAAATGAGAGATTGCTATCAACTTGGGTCCCTAATTACTTATTCTGTACTTAATGGATTACCACCTATGTGGTAATTTGTGGGCACTTTGTTTTTGCCAAAGGGGATGACTATACACTTTTTGTCATTTAGCTTGAGGCCATGGCTCTGGCACCAGTTGTCTGTTTCTATGAGGCCCTTTTGGAGGATGCTTGTGTCGGCTGAAGAGTCGATTATGGTGCCCAGTTTGCAGTCATCTGCGAACTTGGTCAGCCACAGTCCTTCTGTGTTGGCCTGTACCTCCGAGAAACATATACCGAACGAGAGGTTCCAGGACTGAGCCTTGTGGGACGCCACTTGTAACTGGTTTGGAATCTGACATGACTCCAGCAATTCTAACCATGTGGGTTCTGTCCTTGAGCCAGTTTGCAACCCATCTAGTGACATAGGGGTTTATATTTAAGCTGGTGAGCTTATCTATAATGCTTGAGTGGGTATTGTATCAAAGGCTTTTGCGAGGTCCAGGTAGGCTTTGTGGACCACCTTCCCTTCGTCAGTGGCCTTGGTGACTGTTTCAAAGAAGTCGACCAGGTTTAAGAGGCAGGATCTGCCCTTAAAGCCGAACTGGGTAAGATCCAGTGTCTGTAGGTCCCCAATATCTTTATTTATGAGGTCCATGATGATCCTTTCCATATCTTTGCAGACCAAGCTAGTCAGGCTTATGGGGCGATAGTTTCCAGGGTCCGAGAGGGATCACTGTTGCTGTACGCCACTCTGGGTACAAATCCTGTAGTAAGGCTGAGATTGAACAGTAGTTTTATGTTTGGGTTTAGCTCTTCTTGGAGTTCATGTAGGACGTAGCCTGGGACACCGTCTGGTCCCATTGATGCTGTGTTTTTTGCTTTGGAGAGGGCAGCTCTTACCTGAGCATCTGAGATGTCAGGGGGGCAGCACTCTGCTGGGATAGATATTTGCCCTTTTGGTGGGGGGGGGGGGTTTGCGCTGAACCTGTCAGCTAGGATGTTGGCGATGTCTGTGTGTTCGATGTATTTTTTGTCATTTTGGACTAATTCTGAGCATATCTGGGAATTCCCACCCAGGTTCCTAACACAACTAAAGAAAGCCTTGTGATTATCCTTAGCGTCCTGTGCAGTTTTTCTCTCGAAGCTGGCCTTAGACGATTTTATGAGTGCCCTTAGTTTTTTGCTAATACTGATCAGAGATGCCTTCCCTTTTTGGGATTTTGCTCTATCATGTAGTAGCTTCCTCCTTCTATTGTATAGTTTGTTTATGGCTGGGGTCCACCAGACAGGACGTCTGCCTTTGGAGGATTGGGTCTTGGTTTTATTTGGGATTGCATGATCCATGCATTCCTGAAGGTGTTCATAGAATGCATTTATAAAGGATTCTGCGGTCTGGGCCGTATTTTCCACAGGCTCTGGGGCTTTGAAGGATTCCACCTCGGTTTTGAGGAGTGTGAAATTTGCTTTAGAGAAGTTTTTCACTGTGGTTTTCTGGACAGGGGGTGGGGTCGGGATGTGAATATCCAGTGAGATCAGTTTATGGTCTGATCTTACCAGTGAGGGATACACTTCTGGTCTGGAGCATAGAGTCCCCATGTTGGTGATGATCAGGTCCAGTATGTTTTCCCCTCTTGTGGGAGTGGTAACAAGTTGTTACATAAGATATGAGTTTATGAATTCTAGGAACCTTTGGGCTAGGGTGTTGGAGCTAGAGTAATGCTCCCAGTCTATGTTTGGGTAGTTGAAGTCGCCCAATATAATGGTGTTTGGAGAGACCTTCATATTTTCCAGTGTTCTCAGGAAGGCCGAGTGGGGTTCCTGAGTTTGGGAGGGTGGTCTGTAGCAGGCTATAAACTGGAAGGCAGTTTTACCCACTGTTAGTTGCACATGGATAGTCTCTGATGCTTCGTGCTTTTCCACCAACCTGGAGGTGTGGGTATCTTTGAATATCGATACTCCCCCCTCCTTTTGTGTTTCTGTCCAAGTTTTGGGGCCGAAAAGCATGGTATGAGGTATAACCTGGTAGTGCTGGGGTGCTCTCGGGAGCCCTGAACCAGGTTTCTGTTACTGCACAGATATCGATGTTCTCCATGCTAAGGAGAGTTTCAAGTGCGTGCATCTTGAGGTTTAGACTTCTGGCGTTGAGTAGCATTACTCTTCGTTTCTTACCCCTTGTGATACCTATGGAGGTGGGTTTGTCTTTTGAGCCTTGCCTAAAAACGGCACTATGGGGGTAGCAAGAGCCTTTGCCAATATCCGAAAGCCCAGGGGTGACAGGTGCAAGCCGTCCCTAGCAAAGCATCGTGGCTTGTAGAGCATATCGTCCCAGGCTTACAGGCATTGGATCCCCTTTGAATGACACCAGTACTTAAGCCAATTGTTGAAATTGATCATCTTGTCTTCATATTGTGGCATCATTCTTGGTGAGGGTAAGATGCTACTCAAGGTCAGGGTCATACCGGCCTGGGCTACATGCTCAGAGAGCTCTTCTATGTCTCTCTTCAATGTAGTCCAGGGAGGTACGTCTCAGGTCATTCACACCAACACGGACAATGACAGAGTCATATTTGTACTTGCCTTGGAGTGACCTAAGTGCTTGTGTTATGTGGCGGATCCTAGCGCCCGACAGGCTGCTCACAGTGACCTTCTCCTTGTTCAGCCTGGTGAGTGGGACGTCAGTGTGCCTGACGATAGTCACCTATTACAAATGTATCAGGTATGTTGTTTAGCCTTAAGGGCTGTGACTGTTCGGCACACTGGCTTTGTGAGATGTGTTGCACGTGTTTTGTTTTGGGGTAGCGGTTGCTTGGGTGTCTGCTTTGGAGGTCTCTGCTGCTTAGGCAGATCTTTATTTAGAGCCTCCGGGTATGTTTTTGTGTGATTATGTGTTTGGTTTGCTGTCGTGGTAGGTCTATGTGAGACTGGAATTTTAGTGAGTGTGGTTTCCTTCTCCTCCTGACTGGTTATGCCAGTACTGAGTTGAGAGCTTAGCCTCCAGTTTGGCTATATGGTTGCATCTCTCACATGTGTTGGAATTTGTTGGGAGGAGGAGAGGGTTGTCTGTGTACATGAGGCAGTTGTAACATTGCCTCAAGATTCCCAGGTTCACCAGCTGAACCGGAGAGGAGATTGACAACTGACCTTTGAACATGCTAGAATAATATTGGGAATTCCTTTAAAATTGAAAACAAGGGCCAATGGGGAGTGAAGGTGTAGTGCTTTTAATTTTTAGTGCTGACTTGTATAATTGCTTTAGTGAGCAAGTGCCAGGTAACTTAAGTGCAAACAGTAACTTTCTTTCAAGTGAAACAAGAAAATAAGTACAGTAAGCAATGCAGATATCACTAGGGATCCACAGAATCGCTGAGAAGCCGCGTTTTAGGTGGAATTAGCGTTCCAGGGAAATAACAAGCAAACTAATAACAAGCATACAAACAAAGCTAGATTCAGCAGGCCTGGATCCTACAAAAAATAGCGTACAAACTGTCTTTATTTGACCGCTTTCGTAACAAAACTTCCTCAGAATGAACAAACACATATCAAAGACTCATTTAAATACATTAGTCACTTAATTGATCAAAACAAATAGACCAATAAAAACAAAGATAGTAAACATCACTTAAAAAGACAGTGTAATTAAAAAAGTAAAGAAACCACTTTCCCTTTATCAGTAACTTGTAATTTACGATCCTTTAAAAAACATTTTACATTGCCTTGGTTATTGACTCATTGTTGGGACCATTGTTAGAATGCCAATCCTCTTATGTTAAAGATTCTTGGCATTTTTTGAGTAAACTAAAAAGTTTTTTGGATAACTTCAATTTTGTTGCTGGTACTCATACCATTATTACTGTTGATGTTGTGTCGCTTTTTACATGTATTCCTCATGATCAAGGAATAGAGGCTGTGCGTAGTTTCCTATGTCAGAGAAGAACTTTTTCCACCTCCATCACTAACACCATCTGTTTATTATTAGAAATTATTTTGGATAATAATTTCTTTCTGTTTGGAGATCATTACTTTAAACAGATAAAAGGCGTTGCGATGGGCTCACCAGCTGCCCCCGCTTACGCCAACACAGTGATGGCTTGGTGGGAAAATGAAATAATCCCTTTATTAGAAGATAAATTTAATGTTTTATTTTATTGTCGGTTTGTTGATGATTTGTTTTTTATTTTACCTGGGGGATCTAAAATTGTAGACCCATTTTTGGATTATTTAAATTCTTTTTCTGAATTTTTAAAGTTTACAAAAGGTGATGTTGGAAGTGTTGTTAATTTTTTGGATGTTCATTTATGGTGGGATGGCATTGAGAATAAGTTTCAGACCAATATACATCGTAAAAACACCTTTACAAATGGATACCTACATTATTCCAGCGGACACCCAAAACATATGATTAACAACATCCCTAAGGGGCAATTTATAAGGGCAAGTCGTATGACGACTAGAGACAATGACTTGATTGCTGAATTTGATTTCATTATTGGATTATTTTTAAAAAGAGGTTACGATATTGCTAGGTTGGTGAATACTGCAAATGAGATTTTTGATAGACATTATGCAGATTTTCCGCCAATTTTATGTAGTTCAATTAATAACATCAATGGGTTACCAGTTATTAATAGCAAAGAGGCATTTAAACCCACTTCAACTTGCTCCTTAGAAATGAGTGCAGATAGTAAGGATTTATGTTCCATTTTGGAAAATAATTGGAAAATAATAAAAGGTAACCCTGATATTTCTTTAGTTTTAGGTGACAAACCACGATTTGTTTTTCGTAATGAATATAATCTGAAAAACATTCTGCAAAATGGTAATAAAATAAATAAAAATAAATTATCAACAAAACATGGGATGCACTGTTGTCATGGATGTACTGCTTGCAGATTTATTTTGGTGAGTCCATATATATCTGTGAGTACTATCCCTTATACTATTGAGGTACCTGGTTTGGTTAACTGTGACACCACTAAAGTGGTATACATTTCATTTTGTTCAGGTTGTCCAGCATTTTATGTTGGAATGACCACCAGGAAATTGAGTACACGCATTAAGGAGCATAATTATGCCATTAAACGTAGAGACCTGACCAGTGCTTTATATAAACATTCCTGTATTTGTGCAACATATAAAAAGTTTTTATTTACTATTTTAGAGGAATGTTCTTTTGATCCTAGGGGAGGCGACATTAAAAATTACTTGGAACAAAGGGAAGCTATGTGGCAGATAAAATTAAAATCTGACATTCCCCCTGGGTTAAATGAATTTATAAATGTAAAATGTTTTTTAAAGGATCGTAAATTACAAGTTACTGATAAAGGGAAAGTGGTTTCTTTACTTTTTTAATTACACTGTCTTTTTAAGTGATGTTTACTATCTTTGTTTTTATTGGTCTATTTGTTTTGATCAATTAAGTGACTAATGTATTTAAATGAGTCTTTGATATGTGTTTGTTCATTCTGAGGAAGTTTTGTTACGAAAGCGGTCAAATAAAGACAGTTTGTACGCTATTTTTTGTACTATATTCTTCTACTTCATCTCTTTGGCACTGGATTATTTTATTCAGTATTTGGTGCTTTTCGTTTTATAGGCCTGGATCCTAGTCTATGCTACAGCAAACAAGGTGTACCAATTTCAGTAAGAAACAGTCCAAATATGCAGGCATTGTAAAACCTTTAACCAGAAATTCCCAGCTCAGAAGAGCAGAGTCCAGCCTCTCCTCCCACAAGAGTGCAGACCACAAACCTTCTTAATGTAAAATAACTGGCCTGAAGCCCAAGTGCATAAACCAGAACTAATACACTTTAGGAATAACAGACACTGAGCTCTCAATCAGCAGTTCCCAACTTAGAAGGATGAAAGCTACCTGTCCTGCCACCACAGTGCATGCCACAAACCTTCCTAATATAAAACAACTGGTCTGAAGCCCAAGTGCTTAATCCAAAAGACTTAGAATGATAGCTACACTTTAATCAAGTTACTACCAAGCAGTAATAAGTATAGTTGAATACTTTAAAGAATGCATGGATTAGTGCTCAAGTTATACAAACAAAGCTAGATTCAGCGGGCCTGGATCTAGTCTATGCTACAGCAAACAAGGTGTACAAATTTCAGTAAGAAGCAGCTCAGATATGCATGCACTATAAGCCTTTAACCAGAAATTCCCAGCTCAGAAGGGCAGAGTCCAGCCTCTCCTCCCACAAGAGTGCGGACCACGAACCCTCTTAATGTAAAATAACTGGCCTGAAAGCCCAAGTGCTTAAATCAGATTTAATACACTTTTGGAATAACGGACACTGAGCCCTCAATCAGCAGTTCCCAACTTAGAAGGATGTAAGCTACCTGTTCTGCTACTACAGTGCAGACCACAAACCCTCTCAATGTAAAACAACTGGTCTGAAGCCCAAGTGTTGAAACTAAAAGGCTTAGAATGAGTTACACCAAGCAGTAATAAATACAATTGAGTACTTTTAAGATGACGCAAAAGCAAAATAAAGTAGGAAGAAACACAAGTACAGTAAAAGCAGATTAATTTTTTTTTTATCAGAAAAGTAGCTAAAGCAGTAGTAAATACAATTCTCATGCAGTGCAAGCTGGCATACTTGAATATGTAGCAATATTAGTCCACACACAGTTTGAAAAAATGTAATTAAATTAAAAAGGACTAAAAGCAAGTGCAGAAAGGGTTAATTAGGTAGAATGCGGTAAAGAGATGGGCCTGGGGGAGTGTCTTGGATCAAATCTACAGTGGGGCGGGCACTGCAAAAGCCACCAAATTTAAACTACAGCCAAGAATTTCAACACAGATGTGAGGAATGTGCAAATTATAAAGCCAAAATATATATACTGTTCTGTCTCTCTCTCTGTATGTATGTGTATATATATATATATATATATATATATATATATATATATACACAACAGATATCTAAGCAAACAATTTAGCTCTATAATACAGATTAATACAGAAAAGTATACTCAGCTCTATATATTTGCAGATAGTTCTGTAAGGCTGTCTCTCAAACTAAGGTTCCAGTTTGAATGCAGATTGTTAATTAACATTATTTCCAACTCCCTCAGTATATCAAACAGTACCACCTTCTCTCTCAAAAGCTGCATTGTTTTTGGTCTGTTAGCAGTACATCTGCTATCTGGACAATTGGCAACATTCTTCTTGGAATGGACGAAGGCCTAATTACTGGAGCAATTTTTATTGACCTTGCCAGAGTATTTGATCATGTTGATCACGCAATTCTCCTAAACCATCTTGCTGAAATTGGCATTTCTAACAGACGTTTCTCAGTTAATTTCAATTCAACCTCTACATCAGTCCCTCTCTCTGGAAAGGTGTCCCTCGAGGATCTATTCTGGCGCATCCATCTACAATTAGCAAACTTCCTTTAGACTTGCCCTATCTTCCTTTCCTGCTTTATGCTGAAGACATGGTCCTGTTGTGCACAAACTCTTCTCTTTTTTTCTCTTTTCTCTTGTTGTCCTCTCTTTTCCTCGAACTTCCGGCTGATTTTCATGCCCTTATTTAATGAGTAAGCACTGAGCAATTAATACTAAACTCCTCTAAAAATAAAAACAATGCTTTTTAGCTCTAAGTGAAAGCTCACTTGTCTCTCCAGGCCTCTAAAAATCCTTTATCGTAATATCGCTACTGAAAATATCACTTAATTGAAATACCTAATGATCCCTTCCTAAATTTCTGTTTCTGCCTAGACCACACACCAACTCTTCCCTTTTCTGGGCTAATGACATTCCCCTTTTCTATCCAGACCATGTCGAAATGCCATAGGTAAAAGTATCTTACTGGCTCATCTAGAATATTGTTTCCTGCTAACTGCCACAGCTTCTAAAAGAAGTGTCCACCATTCAGTCCATTTCAAGTGCCATTTGCAGATTGTTTACTCCTCTTGCCCCAAGAAATTAACACCCTGTAAAACCATTGAAAAAGCTAACTGGCCGCCTTTGAAAAAAATGAACTGACTTTCTACTTGCCTCTCAACTATTTAAACTCAGAGTGACATCTTCCCTCCACTAGCTTACAAACTATTCAGAGATGCAGCAACATACAACATTAGACATTCTGACCACTCGTGTCCTCTCGTACAAACTTCCCAAAACTAGACTTCACTGCACATACTTTTTTTTTAGTCCTTGGTTTCAAACTGAGAGAATCTGTCCCTTCTTTTTCTTATATTATTCCTCTTAGCCCATTTTCCATTCACAAATCTAGTAGATAACCTATCCAAACTGGACTTCGTTAAAGAATTTGCTGTATTATCGCTCGACCCCTTTCCCCATCAGTACATTCTACTCTTCCTCAGAATCACTACCCAATAGTTTACCCCCCCCCCACAATCTTCTTCAAAAAATTGCTCTTTGACAGAATTCCATAGAGTATCCAAATGGTGCTGATTGCTTCCTCCTCTGGTTCATCATCCTGTGCAAAAAAACACATGCTCTCGTCCTTCAACACCTATTTAATCTTTGTTTTGCGTCTAAAACCAAGCCTACCCTATGGAAACAAGTAATAGTACCTCCTATCCCTTAAGTTGTTAAATCCGAAACCACAAAGGACTTCAGACCAATATCAGTTCCCTCACCCTACATAAAGTATTTGAAAAAGTAATATTTTACTCGCCATACTGCATACATACACAGGTGCGTCCTCCTTTTGCCTCATCAGCATGGCTTCTGGTTTAGTCTTTATCAATCTGACAAAAGCCTTTGATTGTGTGGATCATGACCTACAGCTAAAGTCCTCCTCTCGGTTCGGATCAGCCGTAACGGCCTCCATTGGTCCAAAAACTTCCTCAGCAGCATCAAAGGCATGCCACAATTATCTATTGTCTCTTCTATTATTCTGTCTTTAATAGTTACCTCTCATTAGACCTGCCTCAGATCAAAATCATTCTGTACACTGTTATGGTTATCTATAGACCCCTTTCTTTAAACTCCATCAAAAATGTTTGCAGCTGGGAGTGTGTCAGTATGGTTTGTCATGTAAAATGCTTACAACTAGGATTGTGTCAGTATGATTTGTTTTCATTTGTATAAATGTATGGTTGCCTGTACAGTAAGTGATGGTTTAATAAAGATATATAAATGAAAAGCAGGAATTGAATAATTTGTGACATATAGCAATATTTGTTATTAGTTATAATGTGATTACTTTTTATATGAATGTAAATTTGCTTGTGTCACAAGTTGATAACTCAAAGGTGTTTGGGGAAAATGATGGACTGGAAGAAAACCTGATCAACTTATCCACCTGACTCACAACAACAATAATAATAGCAATAATAATAAAATAATCTTTGGTACAGAGCAGAGAATTGCAGCCATGCTGCCAAGTATTAGGCCATTCAGTACAGCAACCTCGGACTTTTACAGTCTTTGTATTTCAGATACCTGTGAATCTGGTGGGCAAAACATTTACCTTTCAGCAAAATATAAAAGCAACCTAACTAGAAAAAAAAAAAAAACGGTTCTCCAATTCCCCCAATTGCAAGGCAGCCATAGGCAAAGTTATTGTCAATGACCATCTGGAGTATGGCGTACCCATACTAGCAGATGCGTAGAAGAAAATCTTCACTCATTTTAAATGACAGCTTTAAAATTTTACAGATTTTTCACACTAACTGCCAAGAGTGAACTTCTTTGCTGTATCTTGAAGCAAAGTGGCTCCCAGTCCTGCAAATAAGCACTCTCCTACAAATCTCATTCACTTATAAACTGCTAAACCTTGAATCCCTTTCCAAAAGATTTAACAAAAACAGCTTCTAGCTACAGCATAAGATCACTCTATAAGGGTATCCCTTCCCTATTGACTACTAAAAACAGCATAGTACAGCTTTTCAACCTGCCCACGTATACTTGCGACCTCGTCCCTCTTAACTTCAATTGCGTGCACCTACTGTAAATTTGCAAACTACAATTTGTCTCCACAAGGAAGCTGGCTGTACATGCTTCAAGAAAGGAACCATTACTTAAAACTTCCCACCCCCACTTGCTCACTCACACCACAGGTCTCTCCATGGTTCTTATTTACTTCTTTCACACCAGATGTCAAATATTTTCCCTTCTACTCTTCTTTTCATGTGCCCATAGCTGGCCTTAGGCATAGGCCAACTAGGCGACTACCTAGGATGCCGCTCTAGCAGGGGAACTTCTCCAGTAATCTGTATGGTGTAGATAGATCAGGATGGGACGCAGGTTGGTGTTGGGGACACTGTGGAGACCTTTTGCCTAGGGCAGCAGTTGACCAAAGACTGGTCCTGCCTCTGCCCCCTCCCAACTTCTCATCTTTCCCTATTTTATTTTTACTTCTCTACTTTTCTCTCTTTATTGTAAGTAGTGTAAAGTACATCTCTCCAAAACACAGAACTCATTGTTTACAGCCTTTCTTTCAGCAACCTTCAACATGA
>NC_056743.1:833071775-833133103 GCF_019279795.1 Protopterus annectens | reverse complement strand
AGGAAGACCTCTAATTAAAGTAATCAAATCTTCTGCCATTTTAAGCATGTGCTTTTTAGGCACTGACCCTGAGGAACCAGGACTGACACCAGAGGAAGGCAAACAGACCTGCCCTTAGAAGGAGCTTTAGAATTAGTAGCAGAAGGCCTAACCGCCCTAGGCCCAGTAGGGAGAATAGTAACCTGTGAGGCCCCTTCAGCCTGACCTGAGTCCTGTGAAGCCACCTCTTGCAAAATCAAAGTTTCCTGAGTCTCAACAGAAACTTCAGCCGGATCCACCTGTACCCTGTAGCTTCTAATGGACCGGTGTCCGAAACGGACGAATCATCCTGCCTAGGCTTCACAGATTTGTCTTTGCTTCTTTGGAAGCGGGCGTCGGAGGATCCGGACGGCATATTATAATTACACCGCTTGCCAAAGACTAACCTAGCAATTAACCTCCGCTTTATAGTGCGCTTATTGAACCTAGCACAAAATCGACACCCGACTACGCCGGTTCGTCCCAAACAAGGAATACAAAGTGAGTGGTAACCTATGCGTATCTGTTTCCCAAGAAATACAATTATTCACTTTTCTGACATCCGCAAATAACTGAGGCAAGAAAAAACAAAAATATTCCCAACGGGTACTTAGCCCAACTTGGTATCGTCTGAAACTCCGAATTCGAAAATTTCAGAACGCCGAACGGCACTTGCAACGCTGCTTCTGCATCGGACCATGCAGCAAAAAAGACGGAGGATATGACGACGGCCATGCGCTTTTGTACCCTGACGCTCTGATGTCAGATCTGAGCGCCCATGACCGACGCCAGCCTAATACTTTGGTATTCGGGCCGACCGAGGACAGCGGACTACCCATAAGTAAGGACTGCAGCAATGTGAGATGAAGAACATCTGAATATTGCTTTAAATGAAATGTTATTTGATTAAGAGGAAATTATGTCACTACAAAGATGTATTTAAAATGGAGGGAAAAATTTAAAATGATGTGTGAAGAAGTTTAATATTAAAACGAAAGTTCTAACATTTTAATACAGTTTTATTTTGGAATAAAGCTTGGGATCATTTTATACTTCTAAGTGGTGGTCTGTCTTTTTGGATTTAGCTGACACCTTGCCTGCTTTTTTGTTTTTGTAAGTTTATCAACGCAGTTTGTGGTTACTATCCATTTTTAAAATTGGGGAACTTTTGTGACCTGTATTTTGTGCTTTGAACTGTGTTACTGAAACTACTGTCATTTCATTCCGTGCAATGTTTTAGTATAGTATACCTGTAGAAATAGTCCTCTGACTGCTATTTCGAAGAAGAATAGCAGAATTTGTCCATTTATTCTGGGCAGCCAGTATAGCCGTTAATTGTTACTGCTTTGGCTAGTTTTCTTGTCCCCAACTTGATGGACTACAGTGCCCCTCAGACCATCTACACCTTGTGCATCTGAAAAACCTAGAAATAAATCAAGAAATATACCTTTGCCTATGGCTTGTGACTCCACTGTAGCCTTTGGCATTGGCAAGCTAAAGGAATACTTACCTTTTTTTTTTCTCCAGGTCCCTGGGTGTGGTGGTAGTACCATGTTGCATGGCAACAATCTGATTGTGATTTTCCCCTGATCTGGTGGCTTTGGCTAGATCCATTATTTAGGCCATTGATAACAGGGTGCAAACCCTAGGTATGAGTACAGCTGGTGCTCCTACCATCCTGTTCATCCACCTAAGGATCCTGATTTTGAAGGGGATCTGGAATCTGAGGTTTTGGAAGTGCCAGAGTCTGGCGAGTTTCCTTTGAGGATGAACAGGTTCAGAAACCCAAACAATTATTTTCTTTTTCTCCAAATAATGGCTAGATTTAGGAATGTATTCAGTTTGGAGCAATCATCGGCTGCACCTGAGATCAATAGATGATAGGATCTGTTGGAGGATGAGGCTCCAGATGTGAAACCCCCCCCTTTGATCCCAGAGTCTGAGTCTCTGCCTTGTATGAGGATCCTACTTCTGTGTCCCCCAATGATCTCTTCCAGTAAAAAGACCATTTCTTCATCCAACTTTGTCCCTCAAGACAAGCTAGGCAAGTGGCTTGAATCTCGGAGGGAGGGGGTGGCTCAGTCCAATACGGTAGCTTTTAAAATGTTTCACTACCACTGTTTCATGTGCAAGTTTGTGTTGAGGTGTATGCATAGTTTCACTTCATCATTACCTGCTGAGCAGACAGACTGACAGATATTTCCAATGTTTAAGTGTCTAAACTTGCTTTAAAAGAGGAGCGGATACTCTTTCTAGAAATACAGTGGCATCAGTTGTGGTAAGGCTGTATCTTTAGTTGCACAGCCAAAACTTTTGTAATGAGTTTAAAAATGAGGTTATGACTGCTCTACTCAAGTCTGATTGTGTGTGTGGTATGGCAGCTAATCCGATCCTTAAACACTGTGATGACAGAAGTAAACTGATGCAAGGGGTTTTGAAAATGTTCCATATTCCCAGGTTTGCCCCAATAAGCTTAATCATTTTTGGCGACCCAACAAATGGATGTGCCAGTGGAACAAGAACAAAACCAAGGTACCAGAATGAAATGGCTGGACGAGAACTCTGCCAAACCTAATGAGGGTTCCTTTCTGAAAAGGATACCACCCCCTTCAGCCTATGACTATGCGAAGCTTGGCACGTGTCTTTCCCAAGTTGCCCTCCAAATGCCCATTTCAAAAGTTAGCTTTCAACAAAGTGGCCTGGCTGTCGGTGGTTTACAACAAATGAGTGATGAGCATCATTGACAGAGGTTGCAGGTGGCAGTAGAAAGAAATTTTCCCTCTGTTTAGGGGGTTCCCCCTCACCCACCAGACAATACTTTATTCCCTTCCATACTTCAGCACATGCTGGACTCTAATCTAGAACAACCGTTGTATGGATTCTTATCAATTTGACGATATTGCACTGTGGCCTGATGCTAAGGCAGTTTAATCCATCATATCTGACCCATGTGTTTTTTTATTACTTTGAATGTATTGTATGCTTGTAAGCTGTAGCAGTTTTATCTGATATGTCTGTTGTCTATCACACTAAGCATTATATTGTTATGTTTTATTCTCTGTGGAGCTTTTCTCCCCGGGCCTCCACTGAAAATGGGCACTCTTGGGCACAGTGGACCTTCCCGGTCAACAAATGCAATAAAAAAATAAATAAAGTAGTGTTTCTAAATGTGGGTGTGTCTCTACATTTTTATGGTAGGTATCTAAAGTAAAATGGTGGATGTTTTGTGTGCTCCCGGCAGTAGTGGCAGTTTGCACAGTTCTGTAAGGCAAGTAAAAGGTATATGCCCTTTTCCCCACTGTAGTGCAATCCTGGAGTTTGTATATGCACATATGGGTCCTGTATGTATTGTTGTAAGTACGGTTCATCGAACCATACAAACACTCTTTCGCTAAAGAAAAAAAAACATGCAGTTTGCATGTACATCAACGTATGCTATTGCTGTACAACTAAGGAAACTCCTGTTGAGATCGTGGTACAGTGGGGATAAGGGAATATTGCCTTTTTCCCCACTGTGGTGTGAACTTGGAGTGGCATTTTGTCTGTTAAAACTTTCAAGTCTCTATTCCAGTGTTGTTGAAGCATTGAGGGAAAATCAGAATTTAGGCTGTATGCATACTTTATGCATTTTTTGATTAGGAACACCTTCTGGCATTGGCCACTTTAAATGATATTCACGTGCTTAGGGTATAATTGCCAGGATTGTGCGTGCACGCGCAGACACACACACACACACACACACACACACACACACACACACACACACACACACACCTATGTATAATGACAGCAACTTATGTAAAACATTTTATATTGTCATCCCTGTTGTTATGATACGTACAGAACACCCTAAATACAGGTAACAGCACTTCATTTCTATGACCTACAGTGTCAGCACAGTGTGATTTAAAAGTTGACATACCCTGTACTTGAACCCAAGACTATCTGTACCCTAGTCCAAGCTAACAATTGGTGCCACAGAAGTATTCAAGCAAAGCTCCCTAACTAGAGGGGATTACTAGAGCGCAAACCTGCATACAGGGTTTGCACAATGCTTAGTGAGGCTAACCACAATTGATTGAATACATCCGGTTTCTATTATTGGATGTCTTGCTCATGTCTGGGGTCTGCTCACGGAAATTTGGATTCTAGTACCATTGCGGTTTGCACAAAGTGGTGCACTGTGCACCCATGTGAAAAGACCCCATAAAATCTGAACTACGTTACCTGACACCCACCTGATGTCCTCCACATCCTTGGAAAGCATAAACACAGTATAGGGGCTTACACTGAGTGAATAGCCTTACATGGTCACTGCTTTTTGTGATTCAGCAAATCCACTGCTTTGGTACATCACTTGCATAATAACCATGCTGACAGCCTGGAAACTACATGGATAGTAGCCGTGTAAGCTGGCCAACAGCACAGGAGCATGGAGTTAGACACATTGCAGGGTATTACTGTACCTGTTGTGGCAATATATTATACTGATCTTTTAAATTAAATTTTTATTTTCGTAGTGGTGCATTGTGCAAATTTGTGCTAAAATTAAAATATTTAGTGTTGTGACACACATCACTGATTCTTTTGGACATCCTAGGCCATTACATGCTTGTTTTTACCTTTTCATGGGCATTCTGTCCATATTTCTGGACTTCAACATGCCCTTGCTTCTGTGTAGGCTCCTATATGGAAATGTTTCATGTACACTTCCAGCACAGACATGGAGCCTACATAGTTGTGTGTGTTGGGTTGCTGGATCACTCCTCCATATTGGTTTGCTTCATTAGCTTAAAATTCAGCTACTTATGCTGAAATTTACATCCCACAAAACTTTGTTGATGCATGTGAATGTGCGTGATTGTGTGGCTCTGCATGGACTTTACTGAATCTAAAATTCACTGCGCCGCAAACACGGTAAAAGTGACCGTGTAAGCTTTATTGAATTTGCACCGACATTGAATATCATTAATGACAACATCCAAAGAGCTACGAAACATATTTGGAAAATATGGAAAAAAACACAATATAAGCTCAGAACTGAAACAAAAGCAGTTCACAGACTCCACTGGCAGCAAACTAGGTTAAGGAACAAACCCAGAAGGTTGAATTGTCACATAAAATCCATTATTTGCTGAAAATAAAAAATCAGGTTAGCGCCTTCATTTAAACGATTTGTTAAACTTAATCACACAGTTTGGTAATTTTGAAGTCACTTCCTATATATACTTCCTGTAACATTGATTGGTGAATCAACTCATGAATATTGATAACATTTAAATACTTCATCTCATGAATATAAAACACAGGTTCTAAAAAGCACCTACCTACCATACTTTAAATAGAATTGTTAACTGCTACATATATATATATATATATATATATATATATATATATATCTATATCTATATCTATATATATATATATATATATATATATATAACACACACACACAGTAAAAGACCTCTCTCGGCTTTTCTTGGTTAGGGGTCGCCAGAGCGGATCACAGTGTCCGCTCATGATTGGCAGTGGAGTTTTTACGGTGTCTAGTTGCCAGCCCGGCACCCAACCTTCCACAGAAGGCACACACACGCACGCATCACACCAAGGGCCAATTTTAGCATGCCCAATCCACTTGCAGTATGTCTTTGGGGATGTGGGAGGAAACCGGAGCACCTGGAGGAAACCCACACAACCATAGGGAGGACCTGCAGACTCCGCACAGAAGACACTCCAGCTAAAAATTGAACCAGAGAGCCTTTTGCTGTGAGGCGATAATGCTAACCACTGCACCGCCTCGGCCCTCTTAGAACAATTTTATATAATAACATACTTCTAAAAAGTATATGTTCTGTATTCAATAAAAACAAAACTGTACATAGTTCTGAATGATTTCATGTCTGATTAAAGAAGTATTGCTTAGGTCACTACACCAATATCAAATGTGCACTTTTTTTTAATATGTAAAAAATAAATGCATATAAATATATATTAAGTTAAATATTGATTAAATATGTAAAAATTATATTATATATTTTATATTTTTATATATATATATATATATATATATATATATATATATATATATATATTATATATTATATATGTTTTATGGTTTAAACGAAAGAGCTAACCTGACTTTTTTTTTTCTTTTCAGCAAATAAAGGATTTTGTGACAATTCAACCTTCTGGGTTTGTTCCTTAACCTAGTTTGCTGCCAGTGGAGTCTGTGTATATTTGGGAAAATAACTTAGTAGGAGGAAAGAAAAGTAGGAAATGTGGTAGTAGTAGTAGTAGTAGTATTCAGAGATGAGAGAGAATGTTTGTCACAGGTTAGAGGAAGAGGTAGAGGACAAGGAGGAGATTTTGGACCAGTTACTAAGGGTATATCATATCAAAATACACTGTAATAAGTCTGAATTTAATTACTGAACTGATCACTACTGTTTTACTACATTTAAAGAGCATTTGAAGTAATTTTGCTTTACAAATTGCCTATCTTCTCTAAGTGATTCTTTCTAAAGTAAATCAACTTGCTGTAGGATGATCTAACCAAGGAATACGTTGTTTTGCTGTCTGCATTGAACTTGAGGGTTCCTTTTTTGTTTTGTTTTTGCATTAGGAGGATCTGATCATCCATTTGTGTCGGAAGGTTTTTGTCTGGTCTTTCTGCATAGGAAAGCACTTCAGAAGTGCTCCATGTGTGCTTGTTAACTGGCCAGAGAAGTGCTCCATGTGTGCTTGTTTACTGGACAGAGTGCTCAGGAGTTAGATTTCAATATCTTTTTTGTTGCTATAAATTAGGCTGTTTGCATGGAGCTGCTGTGTCTGTACAGCAAATGTTGGCAGTGACCCCTACAGATACAAATGTTTGGATAGTAAAGGTTACTTATATAACTAGTGTTAGGACTGCAACCTGTAACTTAGTGAGGCATTGCATGGAATTAAGCTTAGAGTAGCTAGCTTGCATGTATAACAGCATTAATACTAAATCTTATTATCTAACTGAAATCCCTAACCGTAAGACCAACTTCGAGACTTCTACATAACCCAGTCCTTAAACTGTAATAACCAACCCTAATATAGGTCCAGACAACATGGATATGGAATCCAAATGTCTCCTTAGCCAGCTTGGTAGCTATGGTCATCCTGAGACAGTGTAGCAATTTTCTCATTTCACAGACAACCTTTTAATCCTTAAAGAAACTAACATCAAATGTGAGAGATGTACATACACAATTTCCTTTGAGGCAAAAATATCGCTTGCAGACAAGGTTGTCAAGAACACACACGCCTGCATCCACCACATGCATAGACCATCTTATGCTGAGGCACTAAAAGCAGTCTTCCCAAACCTCAAAGACCTAAGCCTACAAACGTCAGTATCTATTTAGAGTAGTCTCTAAAGCACACATCAGAAGTAACACCAAACACCACAGTTACAGCTTCACCTAATGGACCTCCAAGTCTGAAGCCCATAAGGCAAGCAAACCCTAGGCCTGAGTAAAGTGGACTTATTTATGCCACACACACACACACACACACACACACACACACACACGCTCTATTCACCAGACTGAACAAGGAGAAGATAATCTTTAGTTACATGTGTGGAGCCAGGACCAGCCAGGTTACACATGCACTTAAGTTAATGCACCAATAGGTACCAGTACGGTTCTATCATAGTCCATATTGGTGTAAATGACCTGAGATGTACCTCACTGGACTATAAAGATTGACATTATGGATATCTCATGCATGTCTCATGGATGTATGTGCCTCGCACTGAGCAGCACTCTGCCTTCACCAAGAATATTACCACTCTGTGAACAAGAAAAAAAATGATTGATTTTAACAATTGGCTTAGTTTATGGCCTCATTCCAGGGAGTTTCAGTGTTTGTCAGCATGGGAGGACACGTTTAACAGATTGCATTGCTTTGCCAAGGATGCTGTGCACCTGCCCCCCCCACCCCCTTATTGCCTATTTTAGGCAATGCTAAATGGACAAAAATTACCAGCTAAGCACGGAAGCCTAAAGGTGTTTGTAGAACAGTTTGTGTTGTAACTTTAAAAAGCATTCCAAGTGACGTACATGCAGGCAGCAGTGCCATTTTGACAGGACAGCCAGAGTGTGAGCATGTATGTGTGTGGTAGTTAGTCTATACACAAATTTTATTTAAGTTTGTTACAAAGCATCAGTCCTGATGTTTGTGTATAATAAAGCCTGCCTGAGCAGAACCTACAGCTGTTAGTCTGTTAGTCTGTTTTATCCTGACCAGACGAGCGACAGTGTTACTGCTCAGTTCTAGGATCCTTAGCAAGAAACTCCACACCATACAAGCTCTCCTCACTCTGGAGAATATAGACGTCTGTCATTACCAAGGCATGATTTAAAACCACAGAAAGCACTCCAGCAGTGTAAGGTTTCAGTGCCTTCCACATATTTAGTACATTGGTCGCACTGATAGGGGCTTCAGGTAGAGGTGCCTTGATCTACATTGGCACAAATATACCTCTAGGTTGGTAAAACAGGATGATGCCCTGGAGTTCGTCCACTTGCAAATCACCATAGGTAAAGTCCCGTACCATATCCTGGCAAGCAATAGGTCATTATCTTTGCCCAAGAATCTCATAACATGTACCTGGACCTGCTGGAAGCATTTGCCATCCAGCCAAATACCCTGTTCATGGGAGACTTCAACTACTCCCTATATAGACTGGGAAATGTACACTGCATTCAACTTACAGGCACAACATTTTCTGGACTTTAACACAAATACCCTTGACCAGGTAGTGCACACTTCAACCAGAAATTCAGACATACTGGACCTAGTACTCACCCTCCAACCTCCGTGTCACATATTTACTGGTGAAGTTGGATCATAATGCTGTTTACTTCAAAATAAAATGAAATTGGAAAACTCTTCAAAACCTGTAATGGTTAGGAACTATTCTGAAGTAAACTACATCCTACTAAATGAGTTTGTCAAAATTCAGTGGCCATCCAAACCCCAAGTTCACAGCAACCTGTGTGGAATTGTTCACAGAAACCCTGCAAAATTATGTAAATGGCTGCTGTACCTACAAGTAAGGCTAAAACAAACTCCACTGATGGAATCCTAACCTTTAACATAGAATAAAGAAAAGGAAAAAGGTCATGGCCAGAATCAGAAGGAGCAACTCTCATGATGACAAGAGCTCACTAATTAGCCTCGGCCTTGTAATTGGCCTAGATTCCGGCTTAGTTTAAAGACAACCACAGACCTTCTACAGCTATGTATGTTAAAAAGGTTAAGGGTAACACAGAGCAGTGTGCTTTACTGGTGGTGAATACCACCACCTTTTCCAAGCAGAGTGACATAGCGAATCTGCTAGGGCTGACTAACTTCACTCCCCACTGTCCCCTTGCCTCTCCTGTGAAATCCCCACAGCTAGTAGAGGGAGCAGGTCATAACAGCACTTGCTAAGGCCAAAAATGCAGCCTCACTGGGCCCAGACATTATCCCAGGTTGCCTGCTAAGTAGCTTGAAGCATAATCTATCTGGACTACTTGAGTCACTTTACAACTATAAATTCAAAACAGGGTACGTACTGTGTGAATGAAGGACTGCAGCTGTTATCCCCTTTTCACAAGGGTATGCCATCAACTAACCTAGGAAGTTACAGACCTATTAGTCTTCTTCTTCTTTCGGCTTTTCCCGGTTAGGGGTCGCCACAGCGGATCATCTGTCTGCTCATGATTGGCAGTGAAGTTTTACGGTGTCAAGTTGCCAGCCCGGCGCCCAACCTTCCACAGAAGACACACACACACACACACACACACACACACACACACTGATTAGTCTAAAATGCAAAGCCATGAAATTAATTATCATGGAAATGATCAACATTGGCAGCCTACAGACACAGACCCCATCCCAGTGTGGTTTTGTCAAAGGAAGGTTAGGCATACTTAACCTGGTAGACTTCTTTGAAAGGGTTACCAAGGCAAAGGATGAGGGGAAAACTGTGTAGACTGCCTATGTATATCTGGCTAACGTGTTCAGTACAATACCTCACTCCGTATTGCTGACAAACTCACTGAACTAGGTATAAATCCCTACATAACTTGCTTGATTGCCAGCTGGCTCACAAATAGGACCAAGGTGTCAAAATTGATGAGACCACCTCCACCAAGAGACCTGTCACCAGTGGAGTACCTCAGGGTTCACCACTCCTGTTTAGCATCTACTTCTCAGAGGTCACGGCTAATGTTAAGGGCCTCTGGCTCTCCAGATTTGCAGATGACTGTAAATCGAGCCATTATAGATTCCCCCTGACACTAACATCCCGCAAGAGGGTCTAGCACAGATAGATGACTGGTGCAAAAGCCACAGATTAAAACTAAATGGCAAGACGTGCAGTATACTGCCTTTTGGGGGAAAAATCCACCCAGGTTATTACTCCGTCAATAAGACACCCCTAATAGTTGACCCAGAGGATCTGTGAGTATATGTAGACAATAATCTGGCCTTTGACTGATGTAGCCAAGGTCGTGTGAAAATCATTCCTCTTCAACATTCCAGGGTTTTTTTTTTTTTTATTATTTGTAGAAACATCAAATTTGTTAGAATCCAGGTCTCCCATTTTCCCTTCCAGCTCCAGAACAGTCAGTTGCATGCAACAGACTTCTCAGACTGCTCAGGGAGCAGTGTCTGGGAGAAAAAGTGCAGGGTCTTTGAAAAAGAAAAGACCGATGTAAAGACAAAGAAATGTTAGTGTGTCAACTCTGTCAATCGTGTATGGTCCCTGGGACCTCTAAAGGTGGTTAGAGACATCACCGTAGTGATTTGGTACATTAACAAATGGGGAAGGAAGATCTAATTCACACTGCAGAGAAGCCATAGTTACCTGGGCTATATATTTTCAGTATAATATCACTCTGCAGGCATCTTGTATACCGGCAGAGCAAAATTGTGTGTCAGACAAGCTGAGTAGGACTAGGACAGACCCTCAAAAAGAGAAATTGAACATGGGGTCTTGCAAGAATTATCCCAGCTATGGAAGATGCTTCAAATTGATCTTTATGCCCTCATCATGACACTCGCTTGGCAAAATTCTGCTCTAGGACTCTATGCAAGAAGACCTGGAAGATGGATTCCTTTTTTTCTTGTGTTCCTGTATGCTTTTCCACCCTTTCTCCTAATATACAGAGTCATTCAGAAGTATGCTCCAAAGATCATTGTGGTGAATCTCTTCTGCCCAGTGAGTAGTGGATCACCCTTCTTTTAGTGGCCAGGGGCAGTTATAACAAGCTTCTTCAAACTAGACAAAAGGGGTGTTTGGGATCAGGGGATCAGGATGTATCAAACACCTGCTATTGACTTCCTGAATGATGGAACCGTATTACCTTGTAGGCACATTTTTTTCTGAGGAGGTGTAGCAGGTATTATAGGAGGCAAGAAAACCTACTACTAGAAAATCGTATATTTGTAAAAGGAAAAGGTTTTCTAGTTAGTACCAAGAAAAGAACCATCACCTGCTCAAGACTAATATTTCTTTAGTTCTACAGTATTTGTGTGCATTACTGGCATTACTGTCCTGTGGCCTGTCTTACTCCAACATCAAGGTTCATTTGCCATCCATTTCAAAAAGTTTATGGATCCCCCTTTTTCAATACAAACTCGTGTCAAAATGTTTTTGGAAGGGCTGTTGTATACCAAGCCTCCTAGGAAACGGTGATTCCTCATTGGGATCTAAATTTTGTTAGAAAAACTTGCTCTTATTCCATTTGAACCAGCTTATCATGCTGACTTGAAGTTCTTAACATAAAAAGCAGTTTACTGATTGCTATGACCTCTGTAAAAAGAGTATCTGAGATGCAAGCTCTTACAGTGGGGGGGGCACCCTTATCTCTTTTTCCACAGACTGTTTCCTTAAAACTAATCCTTAAAGAGGTGTTGATGTTTATCTTGAGCTAGGCTATGCATCTCTGTTTTCTTTCCAGAACCTAAAATGAGGGGGAAAGGATACTTCGTACCTTGGATCCCCAGAGATGACGACTAGTATTTTGACAAAACAGTCTTTCAGGAACTCCGTTCTTGAGAAGGTAAGGAAAAAGGACAACTTGTGTCTCGGACTGTTTCCAAGTGGTTGTTTCATCCTGTTACATTTTGTTATAATGTCCACAGAAAGACACTTCCAGGCAGGGTCATGGCTCATGCCACCAAGGCCTTGGCTTCATCTGTGGATTTTGGAAAGAGTTGGATTCTAGAAGGAGTAACTTGGTTTTCTGAGCAAACTAGATTGCTTCTCCAGCTCTAAGACAAGATTTGCTAGGATTCTTCTCCAGGAGGTCCTGGCACATGCACACACATACCGCAGTCTATCCGTCTATCCTAGCCCTCCTAGCCCCTTACTCTTGTCTTTACCTGTGAAAACTTGCACATGGTTTCTCCCCCTGAAAGCCACAATTTTTAGTATATGCACACGTTTTGGCATTACCTTCCACTCCCACTTACCATGACTACATATACATCTCACTAAAACCAACATTCGATGCTGCTACTTTCATCCAGGTCTACACTCAGTTAAATACAAGTGTATTCAACAACTTCCAACAGCAGAAAGCTGTCAATAACCAGTACATTCAACGGAGTGCACCATAGCCATATACATGTAGTGTGTGTGTGTGTGTGTGTGTGTGTGTAAGTAGTTATATACATCTCCCCTTCTCATTGTAGGTCAGTGTTTTCCAGTAAATATTTGTTTGCAAGACCTGTGTGGTGTTTGCTTTAACTTCAAGGTTGTTAACAGGGTGGTATAGAAGCACAGTAGTTAGTGTTGTTGCCTTAACACCCACTGATTCTCTAGTTTGAGTCTCTTCTGGGATCCTGTCTGTCCTTGTCTACACAATCTTTCTTTCTCCGCATAGGTTCTCAGTTGCTGTTCTGCCTTCCACCGACTTAGCAAAGACATGCTGCAGATGAATTAGCAGTCCTGCAGTTTACCCATATGTGGATATACATTGTAATAGTGAGCTTCTTTGTGTTTGTACATCCACACCATAGGGAATGTTTCTCTGCCTTACAACCACTGATTACCAGGATCAAGTCCATCCACCAATGACCTTGGAATTGATTATGCTAGTAATCAGTTAATGAATTAATGAATGTAAAATTGCCTTTTGCTACATAATATCTATACTTCAAAAAGCGTAATATGTAACAAAGCTGTTCTTTTCAACTGGCTACATATAGTAGTCTACAGATCAAAGCAAGCATTGTCATTCTGCCTTATATATTTTAACTGGTGGTAGCGATGTTGCCTCTCAGCAAGAGGTTCTCCCGTTAGATTCTCAGCTGGAGCTCCTCTTGTGTGGTGCCTGCATGTCCTCCCCACAGTCGAGTGGCGTTCGAAAGACATGCGTAGAATGGGCGTGTCTTCGCTGAAGGTTGGGCGTTGAGCTGGCACCTCGGCACCCGTAAAAAATGTACTGCCAGTCATTAGCGGACCGGAGTTCCGCTGTGGCGACCCCTAACCAGGAAAAGCCAAGAGAAGAACATTAGCAATGTCACTATGATTTAGGGTACATTTTTGTCAGTTTTCTTTTCTATTGTGAATAGAACAAACTAACACTTGGAATATGGAATTGCCTGCATCATTGACATAGAGGAATAATAACTAACTTTCCAGTAACTGAAAGGAATATCTGAAGTTTGGCTATAAAATAATATATAAATATAATATATATGTGTGTGTGCGTATATGTAAAACACTGAAATATTCACTTTCTCTGGCTGGCTAGCATGCATCACTAAAATAACATACTCTCTGGTCATGACTAGTAGAAATAAAAAGAAACTGTTGAAAGTTAACAATTTTATGAGGAAACCGTATTCCTCATGAAAAAATGGTATCTGTGCGTGGGCTAGGTTGGCTATTTACAAAGAAAATTAAACAAATGTTTTATGCAACTTCCAATGAATACTAGTAAGTGTAAGCAGCTTGCAAATTATGACTTCCTTTCCATTTGTTTTTCAAATGTTTTTAAATGAGAACCTTGGACCATGAAGCTAGTGGCGGTTTTAGAAAGCAATAAACTATCCCATCTGCACAATGCATACTGAATCCATGGCAGTAGGTCTCAAATATAAGATGTAAATGGAGCATAGATGATAAAAAGTTAATATTTAGCTAAACTGCATTGCTCTTAATCAACAGAGCACCTGTAAGAAGCTGCATACTCCCCAATGGCTGATTGTAAAGTAAGGAATGATCCAAGATGGTATATATTTTTTGGGGGGTATTCTTTATTGGGTTAAGCTATATTAAGTGATTTGCAATTTTAATCTATTTGTTAACATGGTAAGCCTACTGGATGTGTACGTTTTCAGGTGGGAGTCAAACACTGCTTGAGTGACTTGCTCAGTTATTTGTAGGCAACAAATAAAATGGGAAGGAATCGTATCCTGTACTTGTGGCTACAGGTAGCTCATTAACAGCTGAGCTTCAGTGATTTGTAATATTTGCCATTTGATACTGATCTAGTGTTTACAACCAAAAGTACTCTGTAAATGGGATACAATATAAACAACTGGCATCATTGGGAAAGTTATGTTGACTGACATAGTTGACAATATTTGCATTTAAAAGGTATAACTATGATTTATTTTGGCTAATGTTGGGAAGCTATACTAATGTTGCTGCGTGATTTGCTAATAAAAATGCTGAAATACCAGGTAACAGAAGTTACTAGGATATTTTTCTTAAATGCTGTAACACTTTGTCAAGAATTGTCGACTAAGTTCTCTTGATTGTGTTTTTATTTATATATATATATATATATATATATATATATATATGTATATGAGAGAGCGAGTTAAAGGAGAAAAAGACTTTGTTGTACTGTATTAAAAAAGAAATAACTCAAACTGTCCCACAATCTCCTGCCTTGGTGTTGGGGACGGGGTATTTATTATTTTTTTTTCTCTGTTGTGTTTAGCCTCTGCATGACTACGTCATATCTGAAGGTAGACTCTGGCATGGTGCGTTATGGGATAAGAAGGGATTGACAAGCTGGGAAATTTGGAGTGCCAAGTGTATGCAGCCTTAGCCCTAGAGTTTGAGTGGTCTATTTCTGCAGATCTGCAGTACGCTAAACATAACCCAATATACTTCAATCCTGGCTGTTAACATTTTCTTTTGATTCTGTTTTCACTTTTTTTTCAGCCTTCTTTCATCCACTTCTTTTCACCTAACTCTACTGTACAGTTTGCTACATTGTTTGTCTGCACTCCCTCTGGAATCTGTAGCTCCATCCTTTATATAGTATATGCTTTTTCTTTGAATTTTACTAAGTTAGTTTGTAAGCTTTCTTATTCTTTACTTTTTAATTAGTTTGGCTTGTGTTAAGATGAAAGCGGTAGCGGACTGATTTTATATCTGCTGCTTGGAGGATGGTTGTTTGGTTAACCCTGCTCACCCACTTCAGTGCTGTCTTTATTTTCCATGGATAGATATGTGACACTATATATATAATATATATATAATATATATATAATATATATATATATATATATATATATCCACACTACAAATGCTGTGTCTCACAGTTTTAAACCAGTCAGTTTAAATATGCTCTGTGTGCATTTCTGTATTTCTAATATTTCTAGTAATCCATCTTGAATTTTCATACCTAAAATAGCTCTGACCAACAGCCATAATCATGTAGCACTACTCCAGCAGTAAGTAATGTATTTCCATCACACTGTCATTCCTGTAATGCAGCATGAAGTAAACACAACATCATCTATTTATTTATGGTGGCAAATTCACAGCATTACCATACTTCACTGCCTCTGTCATAAACAATTTAGTCATTGCCTGTACAAACAGGGAAGTTGTTTTCCCTCAGAAGTGCACTATATATTTGAACAGTTCCATTCTTGTTTGCCTATAGACAAGTAAAACCAAAGTCTTGGCCACTTTCTATATTTCAGTACATGTATTATCCAAATTCGAGGTACACATATTGGACAAGTAAACTTCTGAAGCATAAAGTTAAAAAAATCCCAGTGATCATTATCCGGGCTGTGTCTGCAAATGGTGTATTGTGATCAGTATACTATCCCAGTAAACAAGTATAAAAATAAAATAACTGAAGGCAAGTTCTGTAATCCCTTGCACTGTCCTAAACAATTCTTACATGTTCAGACAGGATCATCTAGGGGAAAGGATTGTGGGTGGGATGCCACAACTTTCTCTGCTCATATATTACCTATGTTCTTCATATTTATCACTGCTGTACTAGCCTTTGCTATATGGGTTATACTGTGTCAAGGATGTAACAGCTGGCAAGCTTTCGGACACCTTCCATGCACCTGACTGAGATAATAATATAAAAAGTCCTGTTGCAAATTGTATCTCATTTACCAAATATTGGTACTTAGGTGAAGGCTATATAGATAATTAGCAACATGCAAAAGGGTTGAGAATACTCTTGACAGTCTCCTGTTTTTCCTGTTTTGCCTGTTGATTCAGTTCATTGGTCCTGTTTAAGTAGTTGTTGCTTCTGTCCATCTCTGGAGCCTTCTTAATCTGCTGTATGTCAGCAAAAGAATTACACTTATTTCTCTTTAAGTGGAAAATCTTTATTAGGCAGATCAATGTTGCTTAGATGATTAAACATGGCTATGTCAAGGCTGTTTATTGCCACTTCGTGGGCTGAGCCTTGGGCTAACACCTCCCAATTACAAGAAGATGGGCTTTGTGAGTGTTTCTTTTTGTTTTATGGTGTGCCTATCTTGTAATGGTTGGAGTAGCCCAGTGTGGATGGAGGTGGGTTTATTCCGTACACATTTTTTCTTATAAATACTTTTTTTAAGAAATTGACCATTACTTTTTCTCACTGTTACACAATTTAAATGTACCTTAGGTTACATGTAGTGGATAATTAGAAGCCTATAGAGTCTTGTTCAGCCTAGAAGTCTATAAAATCCAAAGGTCCATCAGTTACTTAATCTCTCAATTATTACTTGCCAGTTAACTTGTTCCAAGCTGTAAAAATAATGTATATAACTGCTTTATGTATAATTTTTATGTGTAATTTTAATTAACGGCCTGTTTTCCTTAAAGCCAGGAAGACAACATCCCATGTACCCTGTTTACCCCTCCCTATTGTAGGGAGTTACAGTATTAAATTTCTACTGGATTCCTTAGTCACACCACCCAAACCCGGCTCCTCTTTAACATAGTTCCTGCCATTTCCAGTTGCCTGCTTAATTCAGCAACCCCCTACCAGCTTAGATCCATTTGAAATTGGTGTTTAAGTAATAAGGATGCGCTCTCATCCCCCCCCCCCCATGGAATCTCTTTCCCCCTTGAGGGGTCACAGGACAAGGATGAAAACAGCAATGTACTCAACAGCTTCTCTGGAGCATCCTTAAAGCAAATACTTAGAGCTAGCACAATGCTAAATGGCCCACAATGAAAAGGTTTTCTTCCAGTTCCCTGTAAGAAAATCGTAATCCACTCCATGTCACAGCCAGCTCCCTTGGTACACAGTCCATTCCAATCCCCATGGCACCTAGCCACGAATGCCATTTTGTCAGTTTGACCTAAGGCAGTCTATGCTTCGTTTTGAACAAAAATTTTGATTAAAAGATATTTAACAAGAATTTCTTTTTAAATTATTTAACAAAGGTTTTTCAATATTAATTAGATCCACTAAATCCTGAAGTTGGATGATTCTCGCCAACAAAAGCCAAAGTAAAAGAAAGGGAAACTCCTGACTACAGCAAATTTAAGTATTCCACATACTTATTTAACGTGCTTTTAACTTAGAGGTTTAACTCCTGGTTATTTAAAAGTAAGACATCCACCAAACTATTACGGAGTTACAAGAACTGGACCACATGGCAACCTGAATCCACACAAATTGTAAATTTAGATTCATTACTATTTCACTAAGCACCACCTAACTAAACCAAAACAGACTTTAAGAAAGACTTGTACCCGCCACATAAAACTTCCTTGGGATTCCCTATAAACGCACCACCCAACCCAATTACCTTTAATCTACCACCCACCTCTTCCAGTTTTTCACAGTAAGTCAGCAATCTTTTACCAGCTCAGGTGTGGAATTTTCATAGGTTCATAGGTTGGTACTAGGCTATCAGCCCTAGGGCCTATACAAGCCTAGCCATAACAATTCCCTGGCTATTTCTTCCCACACTATATATTTACTTCCCTGGACTGATGTCTAGCAGGGCGACTGAAGTGATCATTTTGTTAAATATTATTTTATATGTTTTATGTATGTATTCAAGTTAATGTTGCTTTATGGGGGATCTGGTTTATTAGAAAAAACGCATAAGAGGCAGGTAATGCCAATCCCCATGGTCCGTAGCCATGGACTGCAAACAGACAGTTTGACCTAGGGCAGCTAAAGCTCCTTTTTTTCACAGGAGCATCTTATAAATTAGAATTTATAAACAATGTTGTAACAACGATTTAACATTAAATCTACTGTGTACTAAATCTGCAAGACTCTGGTTCTCACCAGCAAAAGCCAAAGTAAATGGTCCACATGGCAGCCTATGCCTTTACAATGTGGAGATCCCTCCTGTTCTAGCCAACAAAAAGGCAAACAAGTATATATAAAAAAAAAAAAAAAAGATTTTAATTCTTTTCCATAAACCGACCACTAAGCCAACCACGCCACCCAATCTGATTCCCCCTTTTGAATGAAACACCTGCCGTTGACAGACCACTTTAATAGTTCTGGAGTATTAATTATTTGCAATATTAATTGCTTTGTGTCAAATATGGACAATTTTCACTTTATCAAGAGAGATCAGGACTATAGACACTCGTCTTGTGTGTATTTTTGAAAATATCTTTTGTTCCCCTTGTTTGCAATTAGGAAACAGCTAGCACAATTAAATGCAGATGAATATAGGACCCATGTGGTAGGTTTGCTCTAAATAATTTATGGAGGATTGATGTCTCCTCAGAATACACTTGATCCTCTTTTAATGATACTTAAATCCAGCAAATCCAAAAACTCCTAATACCTGGATTTCTAAACCCTCAAACGTTTGGAAACAAAGCAAGGATGTTGCTGCATGTTTATAGTTTAATTTAGGCAGCAGCACAGGCTAGGATAGTGAACACAAAAAGGATAGACACTCTAAAACCTGGCCATTTACAATATCAGCATCTACAATAGGCAAGATCTGAGGAAGGACACAAAAGCACAGCAGAATTTTGATGATAACATAAATCCTAGATTACTAGAACCATCATTTTAATTTATCTTTTTTTTTCAACTTGGAGTAACTTAACTGGCAACTAATCATTTATAGATTTATAGATTTAGCAACTGATGGACCTTTGGATTATGTAGACTTCTAGGTTGAACAAGACTCTTGAGTTTATAGTTTCTAATTATCCACTACATGTAACCTGAGGTACTTGTAAATTGTGTAACAGGGCGAAGTAATTGTCAATTTTTTAAAGAAGTATTTTTTAAGATAAAATGAGTAAGCAAATGGAATAGAACCCACCCGAACTGACACTGGGCTACTCCTACCATTAGTAGATGGGCAGATCGAAAAATAACACACAAACCACCCAGAAAAGCCCAACTCATTGTAATGGGGAGGAGTTAGCTAGGGCTGTGCCCACAAAGAGGCAATAAATAGCCTTGACATAACACTGTTTATTCAGTCCTCTAAGCAGTGCTCATCTGCCTAATAAAGATCTCCTTCAACTGAACTGATTGTGTAATTATTTTGTTGTGCATAGAGCAGATTAAAGAACCAATTGATACTGCAGGGACAGGCACAAGTAACAACTACTACTTAGAGGACCAACAAACAGAATTAAGGGTCAAAATAGGGGACTATTAACAGCCCTAATCATGCAGCTGACACAACGGATTGACAATATCTATGAAAAGATGGGTATGAGCGGAAATACTGGCAACTTGGGCAGGCAGCCCGCTCAAAACACCAGTACAACTAGCAGCATTAATTCAGAAGTCACGTTTGACTTTACACCACAATGCCTTGGGTCACAACATAGATTTCCTGGGTCCAGCAGAATGAATCCTCCTGCAACTGGGCCTGATAGGAACATGAAGATAAGCCTCTTTGAGATCCAGAGTTACCATCCAGTGGTCTTTTCCCAACAGAGGTAAAAGCTGTTGTAACGTCAGCATCTTGAACTTTGGAATGTCCAGATAAGTGTTGAGGATAGATAAATCCAAAATCGGTCTCCACGTGTTCCCTTTCTTTGGAACTAGAAACAGGCGAGAATAAAATCCTAGGCCCACTTCTGACAGAGGAACTGGCTGTATAGCTCCCATTTGAAGAAGTAAAGAAATCTGTTTGTGAGCCTCTAACCTTTGCTGAGGAGGAACATCTGGCATGCCTTTGAAAGGAGGCAATGTATGGAAATAAAACTTGTAGCCTCGGTTTATAATGTCCAATACCCATTTGTCCTGGGTGACTAAAAGCCAGTTTTGCTTGAAAAGTGCTAACTTTCCTCCCAAAGGAGCTGCCAGGCAAGAGGAATCTGGCAGCTGAAAATGCAGGTCATTGGGCCTGTTTACGAAAGGACTGGCCGCTGCCGTCACCTGCAGACTGTGCAGGCGAACTCCATGTTCTAGGGCTGAAGGAACTCTGAGCTCTGCCCCTACCACGTCTATATCTGCCCCTAGACTGAGAATCAGAAGAAGGGTAAGTCCATCCTTTAGTAGGCCAATTTCTACTAAACTTTGGAGGTTGCACCTGCAAAAAATCTTTAACAGTCTGCATAGACTTAGCCTTGTCCTCCATTTTCTTTAATACAGACTCTACAGGAGGACCAAACAAAACTTCAGACTGTAAAGGGGCATCCAGAATTCTAGTCTTAACATGCTCAGACAAATTCTGATCCTTAAGCCAGGCGTGCCTTCGAATAACTGAACCAGTGGCAGCCACCCTAGAAGAAGCCTGTAAAGCATCAAAGCCACACTGTAAAGAATGCTTGCCCACCTGTTCAGAGACATGTACCAAATCCTGCAGTTCTTTACACTCAATACCTTCTGCTAAAGCATCCACTTTAGATTTTAGCTGAGAAAGGAGGAAATTCTGATATTTCAACATATGAAACTGGCAATTTAAAGCCCTCATTGCTAACGTAGAAGAGGTATACACCTTCTTACCCCATCTATCCAAAGCTCTAGCTTCCTTATCTAGAGGAACCGGATTTTTTACAACAGAAGCCCTAACACCCTTAGGCCCCTGACTAATAGTTTCTGGGTCTGCCCTAGGACTTTTATACAGATATTTATGAGCCTCAGGCACCCTGTAATACCTGTCTGGTTTGACTGGCGCAGGAGGCACAGAATCTGGATTAAGGGAAGCCTCCGAGAAAACATCTTGAACAACATCCAAAACTGGAGGTATAGCTAAGGGTCTATGCTGTGGTAAAAACAAAAATTCCCTAAGCCTTTTCCGAGAATCAGAGAAATCCTGTCCTTCCCACTTAAAATGCTCCCTCATGGAATGTAAAGTTTCTGAAAAGAAAAATCCTCAGGAGGAGAAGCAGAAGGAGTGGAATCCTCTGCATCAGAATCCGAATAAGGAGGAAAATCTTGAATGTCTTCCACAGAAGACTCTGAATCATCTGAGGCCTGCTCCAAACTTTCCAACTCTAGCTCTACCCTGGGCCTCTTATCAGGAGGGGGCATAGAACCTCTAATTAAAGTAATCAAATCTTCTGCCATTTTAAGCATGTGCTTTTTAGGCACTGACCCTGAGGAACCAGGACTGACACCAGAGGAAGGCAAAACAGACCTGCCCTTAGAAGGAGCTTTAGAATTAGTAGCAGAAGGCCTAACCACCCTAGGCCCAGTAGGGAGAATAGTAACCTGTGAGGCCCCTTCAGCCTGACCTGAGTCCTGTGAAGCCACCTCTTGCAAAATCAAAGTTTCCCCCTGAGTCTCAACAGAAACTTCAGCCGGATCCACCTGTACCCCTGTAGCTTCTAATGGACCGGTGTCCGAAACGGACGAATCATCCTGCCTAGGCTTCACAGATTTGTCTTTGCGCTTCTTCGTGGAAGCGGGAGTCGGAGGATCCGACGGCATATTATAATTACACCGCTTGCCAAAGACTAACCTAGCGCAATCTAACCTCCGTTTTATAGTGCGCTTATTGAACCTAGCACAAAACCGACACCCGACTACGCCGTGCTCGTCCCAAACAAGGAATACAAAGTGAGTGGTAATCCCTATGCGGTATCTGTTTCCCACAAGAAATACAATTATTCACTTTTTCTGACATCCGGCAAATAACTGAGGCAAGAAAAAACAAAAATATTCCCCAACGGGGTACTTAGCCCAACTTGGTATCGGTCTGAAACTCCGAATTCGAAAAATTTCAGAACGCCGAACGGCACTTGCAACGCTGCTTCTGCATCGGACCATGCAGCAAAAAAGACGGAGGATATGACGTCAGTCATGCGCTTTTGTACCCTGACGCTCTGATGTCAGATCTGAGCGCCCATGACCGACGTCAGCCTAATACTTTGGTATTCGGGCCGACCGAGGACAGCGGACTACCCATAAGTAAGGACTGCAGCAATGTGAGATGAAGAACATCTGAATATTGCTTTAAATGAAATGTTATTTGATTAAGAGGAAATGATGTCACTACAAAGATGTATTTAAAATGGAGGGAAAAATTTAAAATGATGTGTGAAGAAGTTTAATATTAAAACGAAAGTTCTAACATTTTAATACAGTTTTATTTTGGAATAAAGCTTGGGATCATTTTATACTTCTAAGTGGTGGTCTGTCTTTTTGGATTTAGCTGACACCTTGCCTGCTTTTTTGTTTTTGTAAGTTTATCAACGCAGTTTGTGGTTACTATCCATTTTTTAAAATTGGGGAACTTTTGTGACCTGTATTTTGTGCTTTGAACTGTGTTACTGAAACTACTGTCATTTCATTCCGTGCAATGTTTTAGCATAGTATACCTGTAGAAATAGTCCTCTGACTGCTATTTCGAAGAAGAATAGCAGAATTTGTCCATTTATTCTGGGCAGCCAGTATAGCCGTTAATTGTTACTGCTTTGGCTAGTTTTCTTGTCCCCAACTTGATGGACTACAGTGCCCCTCAGACCATCTACACCTTGTGCATCTGAAAAACCTAGAAATAAATCAAGAAATATACCTTTGCCTATGGCTTGTGACTCCACTGTAGCCTTTGGCATTGGCAAGCTAAAGGAATACTTACCTTTTTTTTTTCTCCAGGTCCCTGGGTGTGGTGGTAGTACCATGTTGCATGGCAACAATCTGATTGTGATTTTCCCCTGATCTGGTGGCTTTGGCTAGATCCATTATTTAGGCCATTGATAACAGGGTGCAAACCCTAGGTATGAGTACAGCTGGTGCTCCTACCCTCCTGTTCATCCACCTAAGGATCCTGATTTTGAAGGGGATCTGGAATCTGAGGTTTTGGAAGTGCCAGAGTCTGGCGAGTTTCCTTTGAGGATGAACAGGTTCAGAAACCCAAACAATTATTTTCTTTTTCTCCAAATAATGGCTAGATTTAGGAATGTATTCAGTTTGGAGCAATCATCGGCTGCACCTGAGATCAATAGAGGATAGGATCTGTTGGAGGATGAGGCTCCAGATGTGAAACCCCCCCCCCTTTGATCCCAGAGTCTGAGTCTCTGCCTTGTATGAGGATCCTACTTCTGTGTCCCCCAATGATCTCTTCCAGTAAAAAGACCATTTCTTAGTCCAACTTTGTCCCTCAAGACAAGCTAGGCAAGTGGCTTGAATCTCGGAGGGAGGGGGTGGCTCAGTCCAATACGGTAGCTTTTAAAATGTTTCACTACCACTGTTTCATGTGCAAGTTTGTGTTGAGGTGTATGCATAGTTTCACTTCATCATTACCTGCTGAGCAGACAGACTGACAGATATTTCCAATGTTTAAGTGTCTAAACTTGCTTTAAAAGAGGAGCGGATACTCTTTCTAGAAATACAGTGGCATCAGTTGTGGTAAGGCTGTATCTTTAGTTGCACAGCCAAAACTTTTGTAATGAGTTTAAAAATGAGGTTATGACTGCTCTACTCAAGTCTGATTGTGTGTGTGGTATGGCAGCTAATCCGATCCTTAAACACTGTGATGACAGAAGTAAACTGATGCAAGGGGTTTTGAAAATGTTCCATATTCCCAGGTTTGCCCCAATAAGCTTAATCATTTTTGGCGACCCAACAAATGGATGTGCCAGTGGAACAAGAACAAAAACCAAGGTACCAGAATGAAATGGCTGGACGAGAACTCTGCCAAACCTAATGAGGGGTTCCTTTTCTGAAAAAGGATACCACCCCCTTCAGCCTATGACTATGCGAAGCTTGGCACGTGTCTTTCCCAAGTTGCCCTCCAAATGCCCATTTCAAAAGTTAGCTTTCAACAAAGTGGCCTGGCTGTCGGTGGTTTACAACAAATGAGTGATGAGCATCATTGACAGAGGTTGCAGGTGGCAGTAGAAAGAAATTTTCCCTCTGTTTAGGGGGTTCCCCCTCACCCACCAGACCAGACTTTATTCCCTTCCATACTTCAGCACATGCTGGACTCTAATCTAGAACAACTGTTGTATGGATTCTTATCAAATTGACGATATTGCACTGTGGCCTGATGCTAAGGCAGTTTAATCCATCATATCTGACCCATGTGTTTTTTTATTACTTTGAATGTATTGTATGCTTGTAAGCTGTAGCAGTTTTATCTGATATGTCTGTTGTCTATCACACTAAGCATTATATTGTTATGTTTTATTCTCTGTGGAGCTTTTCTCCCCGGGCCTCCACTGAAAATGGGCACTCTTGGGCACAGTGGACCTTCCCGGTCAACAAATGCAATAAAAAAATAAATAAAGTAGTGTTTCTAAATGTGGGTGTGTCTCTACATTTTTATGGTAGGTATCTAAAGTAAAATGGTGGATGTTTTGTGTGCAACCGACAGTAGTGGCAGTTTGCACAGTTCTGTAAGGCAAGTAAAAGGTATATGCCCTTTTCCCCACTGTAGTGCAATCCTGGAGTTTGTATATGCACATATGGGTCCTGTATGTATTGTTGTAAGTACGGTTCATCGAACCATACAAACACTCTTTCGCTAAAGAAAAAAAAAACATGCAGTTTGCATGTACATCAACGTATGCTGTTGCTGTACAACTAAGGAAACTCCTGTTGAGATCGTGGTACAGTGGGGATAAGGGAATATTGCCTTTTTCCCCACTGTGGTGTGAACTTGGAGTGGCATTTTGTCTGTTAAAATTTTCAAGTCTCTATTCCAGTGTTGTTGAAGCATTGAGGGAAAATCAGAATTTAGGCTGTATGCATACTTTATACATTTTTTGATTAGGAACACCTTCTGGCATTGGCCACTTTAAATGATATTCACGTGCTTAGGGTATAATTGCCAGGATTGTGCGTGCACGCGCAGACACACACACACACACACACACACACACACACACACACACCTATGTATAATGACAGCAACTTATGTAAAACATTTTATATTGTCATCCCTGTTGTTATGATACATACAGAACACCCTAAATACAGGTAATAGCACTTCATTTCTATGACCTACAGTGTCAGCACAGTGTGATTTAAAAGTTGACATACCCTGTACTTGAACCCAAGACTATCTGTACCCTAGTCCAAGCTAACAATTGGTGCCACAGAAGTATTCAAGCAAAGCTCCCTAACTAGAGGGGATTACTAGAGCGCAAACCTGCATACAGGGTTTGCACAATGCTTAGTGAGGCTAACCACAATTGATTGAATACATCCGGTTTCTATTATTGGATGTCTTGCTCATGTCTGGGGTCTGCTCACGGAAATTTGGATTCTAGTACCATTGCGGTTTGCACAAAGTGGTGCACTGTGCACCCATGTGAAAAGACCCCATAAAATCTGAACTACGTTACCTGACACCCACCTGATGTCCTCCACATCCTTGGAAAGCATAAACACAGTATAGGGGCTTACACTGAGTGAATAGCCTTACATGGTCACTGCTTTTTGTGATTCAGCAAATCCACTGCTTTGGTACATCACTTGCATAATAACCATGCTGACAGCCTGGAAACTACATGGATAGTAGCTGTGTAAGCTGGCCAACAGCACAGGAGCATGGAGTTAGACACATTGCAGGGTATTACTGTACCTGTTGTGGCAATATATTATACTGATCTTTTAAATTAAATTTTTATTTTCGTGTAGTGGTGCATTGTGCAAATTTGTGCTAAAATTAAAATATTTAGTGTTGTGACACACATCACTGATTCTTTTGGACATCCTAGGCCATTACATGCTTGTTTTTACCTTTTCATGGGCATTCTGTCCATATTTCTGGACTTCAACATGCCCTTGCTTCTGTGTAGGCTCCTATATGCGGAAATGTTTCATGTACACTTCCAGCACAGACATGGAGCCTACATAGTTGTGTGTTGGGTTGCTGGATCGCTCCTCCATATTGGTTTGCTTCATTAGCTTAAAATTCAGCTACTTATGCTGAAATTTACATCCCACAAAACTTTGTTGATGCATGTGAATGTGCGTGATTGTGTGGCTCTGCATGGACTTTACTGAATCTAAAATTCACTGCGCCGCAAACACGGTAAAAGTGACCGTGTAAGCTTTATTGAATTTGCACCGACATTGAATATCATTAATGACAACATCCAAAGAGCTACGAAACATATTTGGAAAATATGGAAAAAAACACAATATAAGCTCAGAACTGAAACAAAAGCAGTTCACAGACTCCACTGGCAGCAAACTAGGTTAAGGAACAAACCCAGAAGGTTGAATTGTCACATAAAATCCATTATTTGCTGAAAATAAAAAATCAGGTTAGCGCCTTCATTTAAACCATTTGTTAAACTTAATCACACAGTTTGGTAATTTTGAAGTCACTTCCTATATATACTTCCTGTAACATTGATTGGTGAATCAACTCATGAATATTAATAACATTTAAATACTTCATCTCATGAATATAAAACACAGGTTCTAAAAAGCACCTACCTACCATACTTTAAATAGAATTGTTAACTGCTACATATATATATATATATATATATCTATATCTATATATATATATATATATATATATATATATATATATATATATATATATATATATATATATATATATATAACACACACACACAGTAAAAGACCTCTCTCGGCTTTTCTTGGTTAGGGGTCGCCAGAGCGGATCACAGTGTCCGCTCATGATTGGCAGTGGAGTTTTTACGGTGTCTAGTTGCCAGCCCGGCACCCAACCTTCCACAGAAGGCGCACACACGCACGCATCACACCAAGGGCCAATTTTAGCATGCCCAATCCACTTGCAGTATGTCTTTGGGGATGTGGGAGGAAACCGGAGCACCTGGAGGAAACCCACACAACCATAGGGAGGACCTGCAGACTCCGCACAGAAGACACTCCAGCTAAAAATTGAACCAGAGAGCCTTTTGCTGTGAGGCGATAATGCTAACCACTGCACCGCCTCGGCCCTCTTAGAACAATTTTATATAATAACATACTTCTAAAAAGTATATGTTCTGTATTCAATAAAAACAAAACTGTACATAGTTCTGAATGATTTCATGTCTGATTAAAGAAGTATTGCTTAGGTCACTACACCAATATCAAATGTGCACTTTTTTTTAATATGTAAAAAATAAATGCATATAAATATATATTAAGTTAAATATTGATTAAATATGTAAAAATTATATTATATATTTTATATTTATATATATATATATATATATATATATATATATATTATATATATATATATATATATATATATATATATATTATATATGTTTTATGGTTTAAACGAAAGAGCTAACCTGACTTTTTTTTTTTCTTTTCAGCAAATAAAGGATTTTGTGACAATTCAACCTTCTGGGTTTGTTCCTTAACCTAGTTTGCTGCCAGTGGAGTCTGTGTATATTTGGGAAAATAACTTAGTAGGAGGAAAGAAAAGTAGGAAATGTGGTCGTAGTAGTAGTAGTAGTATTCAGAGATGAGAGAGAATGTTTGTCGCAGGTTAGAGGAAGAGGTAGAGGACAAGGAGGAGATTTTGGACCAGTTACTAAGGGTATATCATATCAAAATACACTGTAATAAGTCTGAATTTAATTACTGAACTGATCACTACTGTTTTACTACATTTAAAGAGCATTTGAAGTACTTTTGCTTTACAAATTGCCTATCTTCTCTAAGTGATTCTTTCTAAAGTAAATCAACTTGCTGTAGGATGATCTAACCAAGGAATATGTTGTTTTGTTGTCTGCATTGAACTTGAGGGTTCCTTTTTTGTTTTGTTTTTGCATTAAGAGGATCTGATCATCCATTTGTGTCGGAAGGTTTTTGTCTGGTCTTTCTGCATAGGAAAGCACTTCAGAAGTGCTCCATGTGTGCTTGTTAACTGGCCAGAGAAGTGCTCCATGTGTGCTTGTTTACTGGACAGAGTGCTCAGGAGTTAGATTTCAATATCTTTTTTGTTGCTATAAATTAGGCTGTTTGCATGGAGCTGCTGGGTCTGTACAGCAAATGTTGGCAGTGACCCCTACAGATACAAATGTTTGGATAGTAAAGGTTACTTATATAACTAGTGTTAGGACTGCAACCTGTAACTTAGTGAGGCATTGCATGGAATTAAGCTTAGAGTAGCTAGCTTGCATGTATAACAGCATTAATACTAAATCTTATTATCTAACTGAAATCCCTAACCGTAAAGACCAACTTCGGAGACTTCTACATAACCCAGTCCTTAAACTGTAATAACCAACCCTAATATAGGTCCAGACAACATGGATATGGAATCCAAATGTCTCCTTAGCCAGCTTGGTAGCTATGGTCATCCTGAGACAGTGTAGCAATTTTCTCATTTTCACAGACAACCTTTTAATCCTTAAAGAAACTAACATCAAATGTGAGAGATGTACATACACAATTTCCTTTGAGGCAAAAATATCGCTTGCAGACAAGGTTGTCAAGAACACACACGCTCTGCATCCACCACATGCATAGACCATCTTATGCTGAGGCACTAAAAAGCAGTCTTCCCAAACCTCAAAGACCTAAGCCTACAAACGTCAGTATCTATTTAGAGTAGTCTCTAAAGCACACATCAGAAGTAACACCAAACACCACAGTTACAGCTTCACCTAATGGACCTCCAAGTCTGAAGCCCATAAGGCAAGCAAACCCTAGGCCTGAGTAAAGTGGACTTATTTATGCCACACACACACACACACACACACACACACACATGCTCTATTCACCAGACTGAACAAGGAGAAGATAATCTTTAGTTACATGTGTGGAGCCAGGACCAGCCAGGTTACACATGCACTTAAGTTAATGCACCAATAGGTACCAGTACGGTTCTATCATAGTCCATATTGGTGTAAATGACCTGAGATGTACCTCACTGGACTATAAAGATTGACATTATGGATATCTCTGCGTATGTCTCATGGATGTATGTGCCTCGCACTGAGCAGCACTCTGCCTTCACCAAGAATATTACCACTCTGTGAACAAGAAAAAAAATGATTGATTTTAACAATTGGCTTAGTTTATGGCCTCATTCCAGGGAGATTCAGTGTTTGTCAGCATGGGAGGACACGTTTAACAGACTGCATTGCTTTGCCAAGGATGCTGTGCACCTGTCCCCCCACCCCCTTATTGCCTATTTTAGGCAATGCTAAATGGACAAAAATTACCAGCTAAGCAAGGAAGCCTAAAGGTGTTTGTAGAACAGTTTGTGTTGTAACTTTAAAAAGCATTCCAAGTGACGTACATGCAGGCAGCAGTGCCATTTTGACAGGACAGCCAGAGTGTGAGCATGTATGTGTGTGGTAGTTAGTCTATATACAAATTTTATTTAAGTTTGTTACAAAGCATCAGTCCTGATGTTTGTGTATAATAAAGCCTGCCTGAGCAGAACCTACAGCTGTTAGTCTGTTAGTCTGTTTTATCCTGACCAGACGAGCGACAGTGTTACTGCTCAGTTCTAGGATCCTTAGCAAGAAACTCCACACCATACAAGCTCTCCTCACTCTGGAGAATATAGAAGTCTGTCATTACCAAGGCATGATTTAAAACCACAGAAAGCACTCCAGCAGTGTAAGGTTTCAGTGCCTTCCACATATTTAGTACATTGGTCGCACTGATAGGGGCTTCAGGTAGAGGTGCCTTGATCTACATTGGCACAAATATACCTCTAGGTTGGTAAAACAGGATGATGCCCTGGAGTTCGTCCACTTGCAAATCACCATAGGTAAAGTCCCGTACCATATCCTGGCAAGCAATAGGTCATTATCTTTGCCCGAAGAATCTCATAACATGTACCTGGACCTGCTGGAAGCATTTGCCATCCAGCCAAATACCCTGTTCATGGGAGACTTCAACTACTCCCTATATAGACTGGGAAATGTACACTGCATTCAACTTACAGGCACAACATTTTCTGGACTTTAACACAAATACCCTTGACCAGGTAGTGCACACTTCAACCAGAAATTCAGACATACTGGACCCTAGTACTCACCCCCAACCTCCGTGTCACATATTTACTGGTGAAGTTGGATCATAATGCTGTTTACTTCAAAATAAAAATGAAATTGGAAAACTCTTCAAAACCTGTAATGGTTAGGAACTATTCTGAAGTAAACTACATCCTACTAAATGAGTTTGTCAAAATTCAGTGGCCATCCAAACCCCAAGTTCACAGCAACCTGTGTGGAATTGTTCACAGAAACCCTGCAAAATTATGTAAATGGCTGCTGTACCTACAAGTAAGGCTAAAACAAACTCCACTGATGGAATCCTAACCTTTAACATAGAATAAACAAAAGGAAAAAGGTCATGGCCAGAATCAGAAGGAGCAACTCTCATGATGACAAGAGCTCACTAATTAGCCTCGGCCTTGTAATTGGCCTAGATTCCGGCTTAGTTTAAAGACAACCACAGACCTTCTACAGCTATGTATGTTAAAAAGGTTAAGGGTAACACAGAGCAGTGTGCTTTACTGGTGGTGAATACCACCACCTTTTCCAAGCAGAGTGACATAGCGAATCTGATAGGGCTGACTAACTTCACTCCCCACTGTCCCCTTGCCTCTCCTGTGAAATCCCCACAGCTAGTAGAGGGAGCAGGTCATAACAGCACTTGCTAAGGCCAAAAATGCAGCCTCACTGGGCCCAGACATTATCCCAGGTTGCCTGCTAAGTAGCTTGAAGCATAATCTATCTGGACTACTTGAGTCACTTTACAACTATAAATTCAAAACAGGGTACGTACTGTGTGAATGAAGGACTGCAGCTGTTATCCCCTTTTCACAAGGGTATGCCATCAACTAACCTAGGAAGTTACAGACCTATTAGTCTTCTTCTTCTTTCGGCTTTTCCCGGTTAGGGGTCGCCACAGCGGATCATCTGTCTGCTCATGATTGGCAGTGAAGTTTTACGGTGTCAAGTTGCCAGCCCGGCGCCCAACCTTCCACAGAAGACACACACACACACACACACACACACACACACACACTGATTAGTCTAAAATGCAAAGCCATGAAATTAATTATCATGGAAATGATCAACATTGGCAGCCTACAGACACAGACCCCATCCCAGTGTGGTTTTGTCAAAGGAAGGTTAGACATACTTAACCTGGTAGACTTCTTTGAAAGGGTTACCAAGGCAAAGGATGAGGGGAAAACTGTGTAGACTGCCTATGTATATCTGGCTAACGTGTTCAGTACAATACCTCACTCCGGTATTGCTGACAAACTCACTGAACTAGGTATAAATCCCTACATAACTTGCTTGATTGCCAGCTGGCTCACAAATAGGACCAAGGTGTCAAAATTGATGAGACCACCTCCACCAAGAGACCTGTCACCAGTGGAGTACCTCAGGGTTCACCACTCTTGTTTAGCATCTACTTCTCAGAGGTCACGGCTAATGTTAAGGGCCTCTGGCTCTCCAGATTTGCAGATGACTGTAAATCGGGAGCCATTATAGATTCCCCCTGACACTAACATCCCGCAAGAGGGTCTAGCACAGATAGATGACTGGTGCAAAAGCCACAGATTAAAACTAAATGGCAAGACGTGCAGTATACTGCCTTTTGGGGGAAAAATCCACCCAGGTTATTACTCCGTCAATAAGACACCCCTAATAGTTGACCCAGAGGATCTGTGAGTATATGTAGACAATAATCTGGCCTTTGACTGATGTAGCCAAGGTCGTGTGAAAATCATTCCTCTTCAACATTCCAGGGTTTTTTTTTTTATTATTTGTAGAAACATCAAATTTGTTAGAATCCAGGTCTCCCATTTTCCCTTCCAGCTCCAGAACAGTCAGTTGCATGCAACAGACTTCTCAGACTGCTCAGGGAGCAGTGTCTGGGAGAAAAAGTGCAGGGTCTTTGAAAAAGAAAAGACCGATGTAAAGACAAAGAAATGTTAGTGTGTCAACTCTGTCAATCGTGTATGGTCCCTGGGACCTCTAAAGGTGGTTAGAGACATCACCGTAGTGATTTGGTACATTAACAAATGGGGAAGGAAGATCTAATTCACACTGCAGAGAAGCCATAGTTACCTGGGCTATATATTTTCAGTATAATATCACTCTGCAGGCATCTTGTATACCGGCAGAGCAAAATTGTGTGTCAGACAAGCTGAGTAGGACTAGGACAGACCCTCAAAAAGAGAAATTGAACATGGGGTCTTGCAAGAATTATCCCAGCTATGGAAGATGCTTCAAATTGATCTTTATGCCCTCATCATGACACTCGCTTGGCAAAATTCTGCTCTAGGACTCTATGCAAGAAGACCTGGAAGATGGATTCCTTTTTTTCTTGTGTTCCTGTATGCTTTTCCACCCTTTCTCCTAATATACAGAGTCATTCAGAAGTATGCTCCAAAGATCATTGTGGTGAATCTCTTCTGCCCAGTGAGTAGTGGATCACCCTTCTTTTAGTGGCCAGGGGCAGTTATAACAAGCTTCTTCACACTAGACAAAAGGGGTGTTTGGGATCAGGGGATCAGGATGTATCAAACACCTGCTATTGACTTCCTGAATGATGGAACCGTATTACCTTGTAGGCACATTTTTTTCTGAGGAGGTGTAGCAGGTATTATAGGAGGCAAGAAAACCTACTACTAGAAAATCGTATATTTGTAAAAGGAAAAGGTTTTCTAGTTAGTACCAAGAAAAGAACCATCACCTGCTCAAGACTAATATTTCTTTAGTTCTACAGTATTTGTGTGCATTACTGGCATTACTGTCCTGTGGCCTGTCTTACTCCAACATCAAGGTTCATTTGCCATCCATTTCAAAAAGTTTATGGATCCCCCTTTTTCAATACAAACTCGTGTCAAAATGTTTTTGGAAGGGCTGTTGTATACCAAGCCTCCTAGGAAACGGTGATTCCTCATTGGGATCTAAATTTTGTGTTAGAAAAACTTGCTCTTATTCCATTTGAACCAGCTTATCATGCTGACTTGAAGTTCTTAACATAAAAAGCAGTTTACTGATTGCTATGACCTCTGTAAAAAGAGTATCTGAGATGCAAGCTCTTACAGTGGGGGGGCACCCTTATCTCTTTTTCCACAGACTGTTTCCTTAAAACTAATCCTTAAAGAGGTGTTGATGTTTATCTTGAGCTAGGCTATGCATCTCTGTTTTCTTTCCAGAACCTAAAATGAGGGGGAAAGGATACTTCGTACCTTGGATCCCCAGAGATGACGACTAGTATTTTGACAAAACAGTCTTTCAGGAACTCCGTTCTTGAGAAGGTAAGGAAAAAGGACAACTTGTGTCTCGGACTGTTTCCAAGTGGTTGTTTCATGCTGTTACATTTTGTTATAATGTCCACAGAAAGACACTTCCAGGCAGGGTCATGGCTCATGCCACCAAGGCCTTGGCTTCATCTGTGGATTTTGGAAAGAGTTGGATTCTAGAAGGAGTAACTTGGTTTTCTGAGCAAACTAGATTGCTTCTCCAGCTCTAAGACAAGATTTGCTAGGATTCTTCTCCAGGAGGTCCTGGCACATGCACACACATACCGCAGTCTATCCGTCTATCCTAGCCCTCCTAGCCCCTTACTCTTGTCTTTACCTGTGAAAACTTGCACATGGTTTCTCCCCCTGAAAGCCACAATTTTTAGTATATGCACACGTTTTGGCATTACCTTCCACTCCCACTTACCATGACTACATATACATCTCACTAAAACCAACATTCGATGCTGCTACTTTCATCCAGGTCTACACTCAGTTAAATACAAGTGTATTCAACAACTTCCAACAGCAGAAAGCTGTCAATAACCAGTACATTCAACGGAGTGCACCATAGCCATATACATGTAGTGTGTGTGTGTGTGTGTGTGTGTGTGTGTGTGTGTGTGTGTGTGTAAGTAGTTATATACATCTCCCCTTCTCATTGTAGGTCAGTGTTTTCCAGTAAATATTTGTTTGCAAGACCTGTGTGGTGTTTGCTTTAACTTCAAGGTTGTTAACAGGGTGGTATAGAAGCACAGTAGTTAGTGTTGTTGCCTTAACACCCACTGATTCTCTAGTTTGAGTCTCTTCTGGGATCCTGTCTGTCCTTGTCTACACAATCTTCCTTTCTCCGCATAGGTTCTCAGTTGCTGTTCTGGTTTCCACCGACTTAGCAAAGACATGCTGCAGATGAATTAGCAGTCCTGCAGTTTACCCATATGTGGATATACATTGTAATAGTGAGCTTCTTTGTGTTTGTACATCCGCACCATAGGGAATGTTTCTCTGCCTTACAACCACTGATTACCAGGATCAAGTCCATCCATCAATGACCTTGGAATTGATTATGCTAGTAATCAGTTAATGAATTAATGAATGTAAAATTGCCTTTTGCTACATAATATCTATACTTCAAAAAGCGTAATATGTAACAAAGCTGTTCTTTTCAACTGGCTACATATAGTAGTCTACAGATCAAAGCAAGCATTGTCATTCTGCCTTATATATTTTAACTGGTGGTAGCGATGTTGCCTCTCAGCAAGAGGTTCTCCCGTTAGATTCTCAGCTGGAGCTCCTCTTGTGTGGTGCCTGCATGTCCTCCCCACAGTCGAGTGGCGTTCGAAAGACATGCGTAGAATGGGCGTGTCTTCGCTGAAGGTTGGGCGTTGAGCTGGCACCTCGGCACCCGTAAAAAATGTACTGCCAGTCATTAGCGGACCGGAGTTCCGCTGTGGCGACCCCTAACCAGGAAAAGCCAAGAGAAGAACATTAGCAATGTCACTATGATTTAGGGTACATTTTTGTCAGTTTTCTTTTCTATTGTGAATAGAACAAACTAACACTTGGAATATGGAATTGCCTGCATCATTGACATAGAGGAATAATAACTAACTTTCCAGTAACTGAAAGAAATATCTGAAGTTTGGCTATACAATAATATATAAATATAATATATATGTGTGTGTGCGTATATGTAAAACACTGAAATATTCACTTTCTCTGGCTGGCTAGCATGCATCACTAAAATAACATACTCTCTGGTCATGACTAGTAGAAATAAAAAGAAACTGTTGAAAGTTAACAATTTTATGAGGAAACCGTATTCCTCATGAAAAAATGGTATCTGTGCGTGGGCTAGGTTGGCTATTTACAAAGAAAATTAAACAAATGTTTTATGCAACTTCCAATGAATACTAGTAAGTGTAAGCAGCTTGCAAATTATGACTTCCTTTCCATTTGTTTTTCAAATGTTTTTAAATGAGAACCTTGGACCATGAAGCTAGTGGCGGTTTTAGAAAGCAATAAACTATCCCATCTGCACAATGCATACTGAATCCATGGCAGTAGGTCTCAAATATAAGATGTAAATGGAGCATAGATGATAAAAAGTTAATATTTAGCTAAACTGCATTGCTCTTAATCAACAGAGCACCTGTAAGAAGCTGCATACTCCCCAATGGCTGATTGTAAAGTAAGGAATGATCCAAGATGGTATATATTTTTTGGGGGGTATTCTTTATTGGGTTAAGCTATATTAAGTGATTTGCAATTTTAATCTATTTGTTAACATGGTAAGCCTACTGGATGTGTACGTTTTCAGGTGGGAGTCAAACACTGCTTGAGTGACTTGCTCAGTTATTCGTAGGCAACAAATAAAATGGGAAGGAATCGTATCCTGTACTTGTGGCTACAGGCAGCTCATTAACAGCTGAGCTTCAGTGATTTGTAATATTTGCCATTTGATACTGATCTAGTGTTTACAACCAAAAGTACTCTGTAAACGGGATACAATATAAACAACTGGCATCATTGAGAAAGTTATGTTGACTGACATAGTTGACAATAATTGCATTTAAAAGGTATAACTATGATTTATTTTGGCTAATGTTGGGAAGCTATACTAATGTTGCTGCGTGATTTGCTAATAAAAATGCTGAAATACCAGGTAACAGAAGTTACTAGGATATTTTTCTTAAATGCTGTAACACTTTGTCAAGAATTGTCAACTAAGTTCTCTCGATTGTGTTTTTATATATATATATATATATATATATATATATATATATATATATATATATATGAGAGAGCGAGTTAAAGGAGAAAAAGACTTTGTTGTACTGTATTAAAAAAGAAATAACTCAAACTGTCCCACAATCTCCTGCCTTGGTGTTGGGGACGGGGTATTTATTATTTTTTTTTCTCTGTTGTGTTTAGCCTCTGCATGACTACGTCATATCTGAAGGTAGACTCTGGCATGGTGCGTTATGGGATAAGAAGGGATTGACAAGCTGGGAAATTTGGAGTGCCAAGTGTATGCAGCCTTAGCCCTAGAGTTTGAGTGGTCTATTTCTGCAGATCTGCAGTACGCTAAACATAACCCAATATACTTCAATCCTGGCTGTTAACATTTTCTTTTGATTCTGTTTTCACTTTTTTTCAGCCTTCTTTCATCCACTTCTTTTCACCTAACTCTACTGTACAGTTTGCTACATTGTTTGTCTGCACTCCCTCTGGAATCTGTAGCTCCATCCTTTATATAGTATATGCCTTTTCTTTGAATTTTACTAAGTTAGTTTGTAAGCTTTCTTATTCTTTACTTTTTAATTAGTTTGGCTTGTGTTAAGATGAAAGCGGTAGCGGACTGATTTTATATCTGCTGCTTGGAGGATGGTTGTTTGGTTAACCCTGCTCACCCACTTCAGTGCTGTCTTTATTTTCCATGGATAGATATGTGACACTATATATATAATATATATATATATATATATATATATATATATATATATATATATATATATATATATATATATATATCCACACTACAAATGCTGTGTCTCACAGTTTTAAACCAGTCAGTTTAAATATGCTCTGTGTGCATTTCTGTATTTCTAATATTTCTAGTAATCCATCTTGAATTTTCATACCTAAAATAGCTCTGACCAACAGCCATAATCATGTAGCACTACTCCAGCAGTAAGTAATGTATTTCCATCACACTGTCATTCCTGTAATGCAGCATGAAGTAAACACAACATCATCTATTTATTTATGGTGGCAAATTCACAGCATTACCATACTTCACTGCCTCTGTCATAAACAATTTAGTCATTACCTGTACAAACAGGGAAGTTGTTTTCCCTCAGAAGTGCACTATATATTTGAACAGTTCCATTCTTGTATGCCTATAGACAAGTAAAACCAAAGTCTTGGCCACTTTCTATATTTCAGTACATTTATTATCCAAATTCGAGGTACACATATTGGACAAGTAAACTTCTGAAGCATAAAGTTAAAAAAATCCCAGTGATCATTATCCGGGCTGTGTCTGCAAATGGTGTATTGTGATCAGTATACTATCCCAGTAAACAAGTATAAAAATAAAATAACTGAAGGCAAGTTCTGTAATCCCTTGCACTGTCCTAAACAATTCTTACATGTTCAGACAGGATCATCTAGGGGAAAGGATTGTGGGTGGGATGCCACAACTTTCTCTGCTCATATATTACCTATGTTCTTCATATTTATCACTGCTGTACTAGCCTTTGCTATATGGGTTATACTGTGTCAAGGATGTAACAGCTGGCAAGCTTTCGGACACCTTCCATGCACCTGACTGAGATAATAATATAAAAAGTCCTGTTGCAAATTGTATCTCATTTACCAAATATTGGTACTTAGGTGAAGGCTATATAGATAATTAGCAACATGCAAAAGGGTTGAGAATACTCTTGACAGTCTCCTGTTTTTCCTGTTTTGCCTGTTGATTCAGTTCATTGGTCCTGTTTAAGTAGTTGTTGCTTCTGTCCATCTCTGGAGCCTTCTTAATCTGCTGTATGTCAGCAAAAGAATTACACTTATTTCTCTTTAAGTGGAAAATCTTTATTAGGCAGATCAATGTTGCTTAGATGATTAAACATGGCTATGTCAAGGCTGTTTATTGCCACTTCGTGGGCTGAGCCTTGGGCTAACACCTCCCAATTACAAGAAGATGGGCTTTTGTGAGTGTTTCTTTTTGTTTTATGGTGTGCCTATCTTGTAATGGTTGGAGTAGCCCAGTGTGGATGGAGGTGGGTTTATTCCGTACACATTTTTTCTTATAAATACTTTTTTTAAGAAATTGACCATTACTTTTTCTCACTGTTACACAATTTAAATGTACCTTAGGTTACATGTAGTGGATAATTAGAAGCCTATAGAGTCTTGTTCAGCCTAGAAGTCTATAAAATCCAAAGGTCCATCAGTTACTTAATCTCTCAATTATTACTTGCCAGTTAACTTGTTCCAAGCTGTAAAAATAATGTATATAACTGCTTTATGTATAATTTTTATGTGTAATTTTAATTAACGGCCTGTTTTCCTTAAAGCCAGGAAGACAACATCCCATGTACCCTGTTTACCCCTCCCTATTGTAGGGAGTTACAGTATTAAATTTCTACTGGATTCCTTAGTCACACCACCCAAACCCGGCTCCTCTTTAACATAGTTCCTGCCATTTCCAGTTGCCTGCTTAATTCAGCAACCCCTACCAGCTTAGATCCATTTGAAATTGGTGTTTAAGTAATAAGGATGCGCTCTCATCCCCCCCCCCCCCTCCACTCTCTTTCCCCCTTGAGGGGTCACAGGACAAGGATGAAAACAGCAATGTACTCAACAGCTTCTCTGGAGCATCCTTAAAGCAAATACTTAGAGCTAGCACAATGCTAAATGTCCCACAATGAAAAGGTTTTCTTCCAGTTCCCTGTAAGAAAATCGTAATCCACTCCATGTCACAGCCAGCTCCCTTGGTACACAGTCCATTCCAATCCCCATGGCACCTAGCCACGAATGCCATTTTGTCAGTTTGACCTAAGGCAGTCTATGCTTCGTTTTGAACAAAAATTTTGATTAAAGATATTTAACAAGAATTTCTTTTTAAATTATTTAACAAAGGTTTTTCAATATTAATTAGATCCACTAAATCCTGAAGTTGGATGATTCTCGCCAACAAAAGCCAAAGTAAAAGAAAGGGAAACTCCTGACTACAGCAAATTTAAGTATTCCACATACTTATTTAACGTGCTTTTAAATTAGAGGTTTAACTCCTGGTTATTTAAAAGTAAGACATCCACCAAACTATTACGGAGTTACAAGAACTGGACCACATGGCAACCTGAATCCACACAAATTGTAAATTTAGATTCATTACTATTTCACTAAGCACCACCTAACTAAACCAAAACAGACTTTAAGAAAGACTTGTACCCGCCACATAAAACTTCCTTGGGATTCCCTATAAACGCACCACCCAACCCGAATTACCTTTAATCTACCACCCACCTCTTCCAGTTTTTCACAGTAAGTCAGCAATCTTTTACCAGCTCAGGTGTGGAATTTTCATAGGTTCATAGGTTGGTACTAGGCTATCAGCCCTAGGGCCTATACAAGCCTAGCCATAACAATTCCCTGGCTATTTCTTCCCACACTATATATTTACTTCCCTGGACCGATGTCTAGCAGGGCGACTGAAGTGATCATTTTGTTAAATATTATTTTATATGTTTTATGTATGTATTCAAGTTAATGTTGCTTTATGGGGGATCTGGTTTATTAGAAAAAACGCATAAGAGGCAGGTAATGCCAATCCCCATGGTCCGTAGCCATGGACTGCAAACAGACAGTTTGACCTAGGGCAGCTAAAGCTCCTTTTTTTCACAGGAGCATCTTATAAATTAGAATTTATAAACAATGTTGTAACAACGATTTAACATTAAATCTACTGTGTACTAAATCTGCAAGACTCTGGTTCTCACCAGCAAAAGCCAAAGTAAATGGTCCACATGGCAGCCTATGCCTTTACAATGTGGAGATCCCTCCTGTTCTAGCCAACAAAAAGGCAAACAAGTATATATAAAAAAAAAAAAGATTTTAATTCTTTTCCATAAACCGACCACTAAGCCAACCACGCCACCCAATCTGATTCCCCCTTTTGAATGAAACACCTGCCGTTGACAGACCACTTTAATAGTTCTGGAGTATTAATTATTTGCAATATTAATTGCTTTGTGTCAAATATGGACAATTTTCACTTTATCAAGAGAGATCAGGACTATAGACACTCGTCTTGTGTGTATTTTTGAAAATATCTTTTGTTCCCCTTGTTTGCAATTAGGAAACAGCTAGCACAATTAAATGCAGATGAATATAGGACCCATGTGGTAGGTTTGCTCTAAATAATTTATGGAGGATTGATGTCTCCTCAGAATACACTTGATCCTCTTTTAATGATACTTAAATCCAGCAAATCCAAAAACTCCTAATACCTGGATTTCTAAACCCTCAAACGTTTGGAAACAAAGCAAGGATGTTGCTGCATGTTTATAGTCTAATTTAGGCAGCAGCACAGGCTAGGATAGTGAACACAAAAAGGATAGACACTCTAAAACCTGGCCATTTACAATATCAGCATCTACAATAGGCAAGATCTGAGGAAGGACACAAAAGCACAGCAGAATTTTGATGATAACATAAATCCTAGATTACTAGAACCATCATTTTAATTTATCTTTTTTTTTCAACTTGGAGTAACTTAACTGGCAACTAATCATTTATAGATTTAGCAACTGATGGACCTTTGGATTATGTAGACTTCTAGGTTGAACAAGACTCTTGAGTTTATAGTTTCTAATTATCCACTACATGTAACCTGAGGTACTTGTAAATTGTGTAACAGGGCGAAGTAATTGTCAATTTTTTAAAGAAGTATTTTTTAAGATAAAATGAGTAAGCAAATGGAATAGAACCCACCCGAACTGACACTGGGCTACTCCTACCATTAGTAGATGGGCAGATCGAAAAATAACACACAAACCACCCAGAAAAGCCCAACTCATTGTAATGGGGAGGAGTTAGCTAGGGCTGTGCCCACAAAGAGGCAATAAATAGCCTTGACATAACACTGTTTATTCAGTCCTCTAAGCAGTGCTCATCTGCCTAATAAAGATCTCCTTCAACTGAACTGATTGTGTAATTATTTTGTTGTGCATAGAGCAGATTAAAGAACCAATTGATACTGCAGGGACAGGCACAAGTAACAACTACTACTTAGAGGACCAACAAACAGAATTAAGGGTCAAAATAGGGGACTATCAGGGGTATTCCCACCCTTTTGCAAGTTACTAATTCATTCAAACTGTCAAGTAGCTCGAGCTGGCTAAAAGACAAGTTTGGTTGTGAAGCGCTTCAGAGCTTTACTGCGGCCAAAGAGTATGCTGTACTGAGGCTTTTAAGGATCAATAGTTGGCTTATGCATTTCTTTGCTAGGCAGGTAAATTCCCTTTAGAGGAAGCACCTTCCAGTTTTGTTGAAGTTTTATTAATTTTCTCTTCAGGAAAGTTATTTTAAAGCTAAAAGTATTATTTAACGGACTCTTGAGACTGTAACGTACTTTAAGCAGAGTATTCTTTTTTTTTTTCCCTGTCAGTTTTAAAAGTGGTGTAAACTGACTGGAAACATTTTCTGTGGAAAAAACGTTTATATGCCATTGTGGGGCTGCCACAGCGTTTAAAGTGCTTCTTATTGTGTTTTTTTTTTCTGTCAAACAAGTAACTTTTGTGGACTGATAGTTTTACTGGCATTTGCTACTTGTCTTCCTCTGAAAAGAGGCACCATTTTTGGCTTGACTTATGGAACAGACTGCCAGTCCCACAACCGGGCATTCTTCCCGTCACAAAAAGAAAAAGTTAAGCAAACCATTAGGGTCTTTCTTCATCCTGCAGATCAGACATTTTTGTTTCCACTTGTTCATCACATGCTGTCCCAAGGAGTGATAGAACCAGTCCCTCCTTCCCAGGTGGAGAAAGGGGTTTTATTCAAAGATGTTCTTAATGCCAAAGAAAAAATGCTTGGAGATCAGGTTTGGATCTTTACCTCCTAAACCTGTTTGTGATGGTGCATAAATTCAAAAGGTCACTTCACAACCTGTTACCCCTTTTTCCTGTCTCAAATTTCCTGGTAACACTAGCCTTAAAAAAATGCTTATCATATCCTGTTCATCCAGACTTCAGACTTTTGTTAAGGTTTTGTGGGTCTGGATAACATTGCTAGCTCTCTGCCTTGCCTTTTTGACTACCCACTGCACCAAGAGTGTTCAAAAAGTGTCTAGCTCCAGTTATAGCTTATTGTAGGTTGCATGGTATCCACATTTTCCCATATTTAGATATCTTGCTTATCTTCTGCTGAGTCTTTTTCAAGTGTTCAGAAATCTCTCTCTCTCTCTCTCACATGGGTGAGAGATCTCTTGCACAAGCTCTGATTCCAAGAGAACAATCAAAGGTCTTTCTTAACTTCCTCGCATAGAACTGTGTTCTTGGGATGTTGACTAGTCACCTCAATTCAAGAAGCTTTTCTTCCAAAGGAAAAAAAATGTATCTTTAGTTAGATCTGCTTATAAGGTTTTCCACTCAGAGTTTTGTTACTGCAAGGGAATCCCTCAGGATTTTGGGTCTCATGTCATAAATGACTCTCGTGATACCTCTGTCAAGACTCCATGTGAGAAGGGTACAGTGATATCGGAAATCTTTCGTCTCAGCATCAATGCACCTCTTATCGTTTCAGATCCCAGTGCTGGGGTTTGTCAGAAGAAAAATCTTTTGGTGGAGACAACGGATATCTTTAAATGCAGGTCTCTCCCCTTCTCCTTCCCTGCTCCAAAGCAGTTGATCACCACAAACATTTTGGATTTTGTTTGCTGAGCAATTTCTGAAGGGATAAAATTACAAGGGATGTGGGCCACCAGGGACAGACACAAGCACATTAAATATCAAGGACATGCTTTCCCTAATCAAGGTGCTCAACTGTCTGAGCCATCTTTGGTTCCCAGGGCCTTCGCAAGCTGTTATAGACAATACCACAGTCGTGGTACATCAACTATCTAGTGGGAACCCCAGGTTGTACCCTGTTTGTAGACCAGCCATGTTAGCTTGGGATATACTTTCACAGGATGATCTCACTCTCTACAGGCATCCTCCATTCCGTTAGAGCAAAATTGGGTAGCAAACAAGTTGAACAGGATGAGGGCATATCCTCAAAAATAGGTTCTTCCAAGATTTGATCCATCCATGGGGAATTCCACAAGTACATCTTTGCCACCTCTCTGAACAATCAACTGTCAAAATTCTGTTTCACAAGACCTGGAAGAAGGATACTTATCTTTTGATAGGAATGTTCTTGTATGACTTTTTACCCTTTCCACTAATATCCATGGTACTAATGAAGATTCAGAAGGAATCTCCCATGATAATTGTGGTGACGCCATTCTGGCCCAGGCAACCATGGCTTTTCCCTTTTTGAAAGTGGCCAGGGGCAATTACCACAAGCTTTCACACAGACTGGATCTAGTCACATAAGACCAGGGTGTTTGATATACCTCAACATCAATCATCTTCATTTCACTGTCTAGATGATAGGGTAGTAATTCCTTTTGGGCAGCTGTTTTCTGATGTGTAGCAGGTAATAATGGAGGCAAGAAAGCCTGCTGCTAGAAAAGCATATCTTGTCAAATAGAGAAGGTTTTTCTGTGTGGTGCCAGCAACATAACTAACTTCAGGGCCAGTTTGCTCTGGTTTTACAGTATTTGTGAAAGTTACTATCCTTTTGCCTTTCTTATTCCTCTGTCAGGGTTCTTTTGTCAGACATTTTAGCCCATGGATCCTCATCTTTTAATGCAGCCTCATGTCAAAATGTTCTTGAAAGGGGTTTTGTATAAGAGGCCTCCTAGAAAACTGGTTGCCCATCCTTGATCTTAATTTTGGGTTGGAGCAGCTACCACTTGCTCCACTTGAACCAGTTAATCTGGCTGACTTGAGGTTCTAAACATGGAAAATGGTTTTACTGATTGTTCTGACTTCTGCTAGAAGGTTAATCTGAGTTGCAAGCTCTTGTGGTGAGCCAGTATTCTCATTTTCCACAGGGACTGATTTTCTTTGAGAACTAATCTTTTTATGCTTGAAATGGTATCCAAGTTTACTTTAAGCCAAATTATTCATCTCCTTGTTTTCTTTCCTGAACCTAAAAATGAGGGAGAAAGGCTACTCGTTACCTTAGATGTCCACAGACCACTCTGATACTACCTTGTCAGAACTAGCTCTTTTAGATCTTCAGATCAATAATTCATTTCCTCTGAAGGTAAGAAGGGACAATCTGTGTCAAAACAAACTATTTCCAAATGGTTGTCTAAGGCTATTGTTACTTTTTGATCTTATGTTGTCAATTTTCATTCTATCCTCCACCTTTGGGTTTGGTTCCAATCCCGGAACCAACTCAGACTCTGCAATAGCTCTTGGGAACCAAACACCTCTCAAGCTCATTCCTTACCCACACTGCACCTATCTCAATTACCTCAGATCTCGTTTGCCACTTTGCAAGTTAGAAATGGTGCCATAGCCTCTCAAGTAAGTGTTTTTTTTTACATTGTTTTCTTCTTTAATTCTAAATTTCTTTACTTTTCTTCTTAAACTATCCTTGTTTCCTTTCCAAGTACGAAATTATTCTTAGATGCTATTGTTAGTATCACTTTCCTCATTTTCTTCTTTCCTCTATACTTGGTGTAGTTCTTGAATACCATTGTTATTTCCCTTTTTTCCAACTATCTTTATAGCACATAAAAAAAAAAAAACTTTCGTCTTCTTATCTCTCTCTTCCTTTTCACTAGTAGACTTTTGGCTGAGAGAGTGTGCTTGATGTGTGTTCATGTGTGATTTAAGTGAAAATGGCAGATAAGGAAAGACCCAGCAGCCTTCAAATGCCGCAGGATGTGTGGTCGTAAGATTCCTTATTCTGACACACATTCTGGTTGTGTGTATTGTTTGGGGATCCTCCATCTTCAGGAGGACTGTTCAGTTTGTCACTGCTTTAGTCATCGGGTGTTTGTGGAGAGAAATATAAGTTAATAGTTAATTTTGAAAGGACTGCTTCTCTCTTCTTTTGAAGGGACCATATCTGGAACAACCTCCTTTTCTAAAAGACAAATCAAGTAAATCGGGCATTTCTAGTCCTGCTGCTGCTTCTAAAGTTTCAGAAAAGGTGAAGAAAGGAAGCTCTTCAGCTCTGACTTCCCCATCATATCCAAGCCCAAAGAAGACAAAAAGTATCTGTTCCTTCTGCTCCCTCTGAACCAATGGTAAAATTGCCCAAACATTCGGTTCTGACATGTTCGTTGGAACCACAGACTACTGCACCAAAGACTTTGGATCCACCCTTATCTTCAGCTCCAAAGGGACATAAGAGTCTTACTTCGGTAACGACACAGGAATTTCTTCCAATTCCGAGAACTAAATATTCTCCTTCTGTAGACCCCTTTCCAGACAAGCTCCCTTCTCCGTTTTTGGAAATAACGAAGTCTCCTTCGGTCATGTCCACCCATTCTTCCAGAAGTCTTACTGAGGACGATGTGGAGAGTTTGGTGAGAAAAATCATCTAGGAGCAAAATGTGATGGGGACCAACTCTGTTCCTACCTCTTCAGGTCAGGGACTTCAGTATGCAACTACTCCCTCTTCTTTTTCCTCCTCTGACTTTATCAGAAGATTTAGAGCCATCAGTTCCAAGCTATCTGGTACTGAATGTGAAGAAATTGGACACAGTCATCTGTGCTAGCATGTCTGGTTGAAGTTTTGTACATAATTTCAGATTATCCTGTTTATTATATGCTAGTATGACTAGCTATTATATTGTAAATAAGTTCTTAATGTTGATTAATGCTCTGTTTATACAGGATGTTTAAAAAAGTTAAGCAGTGTTCTGTTACATGTCTAACTGCTCACCAAGAACATTAAGCCTGCCTTTGCTCTGTTGTAATATTTATTTTAGATCCGGGACAGTGTTCTTCAGTTAAGAAATTAAAGCTAATCAGTCAGTTTTTCTAAATGTTGGATTTCTGTCTTTCAGGATTGTTTTCACTTTCCTGGTGATTGAATTCTGTTTGTTTATTAAAATTACGGTTTTATATTTTTAATCATTTTGCTCATTATTAAATATTTTTATTATCTTGTATTGTGGCTGGTCAATTAGTGTATTCTTTAGTGATATGAGAACGCTTGTTACTTGCTTTGATAATTCCTGGGCCATTCTGAAAGCCTGGCTGCTTTAGGTTATATGCTACCATTTGTTTTGCTATCTAATTTTAATAATGGAACAACCCCTGTTACTGTATTATTTTAGGGAGGGGATACAGCTGGAAATCTGTGTCAGGCTTTCCCTGAAGTGTTTGGATGTGTGAGATTCAATTTATTTAAGTGCGAGTATATTGGAGGTATTAAACTGGGACACCTTGCTCTGGAGTGTGTAATAAGGAGTTTCATTGGGTTGGACAGAAGTATGCAGTTGAGTCCTAGGTTATAGAGCGTGTTTCTGTTGTGCTGTCAGGGGAAATTGTAAAATATTCCTCCCGTTTAAGTGACGGTGTCACATTGGAGTCAGTAGTGAGGACTTAAGTTCCTTAGTTACTGACCCAGGATAGTAGGGGATGTCACTTATTGGTGGCAGTTCGATGGGATATTAACCAGATGTCACATTTTGCTGGCATCTTAGTTGGATTTTAATTGGATTTCAGTAGCCTGTGGGTAGTTGTCATTAACCATACAGAATCTCAGTCCATCACAGTTTTATTTATCCTTAGCTAGTTAGTCAGGGACAGCAGGCAAAGATGTCAGCAGAAGACTATAGCAAGCTGACAAAGAATCAGTTGGCCAAGGAGTGTGAAGCCAGAGGCCTGGTGCATGGCAACCTGACTAAGGAAGCAATGATTTCAGTCTTTGATGTAACCACAGATCAGACAAGCCATTCAGAGGATATCCAGTTTGCTGTAGGGGATGTGCAGCCTCCCAAGACAGGACAGTCAACATTTTCTTCAGACAACCTGAGAATCCATCTGGAGTTAAGGAGACTGGAACTGGAGGCTGAGGGGAAATAGTGTCAGCATGAACTGGAGGCCAAACAATTGGAGAGGAGATAACAGCATCCGTATGAACTGGAAGCCAAACGTTTAGAAACTGATGAAAATTAGAGACAGCACCAGCATGAAGTGGAGCTGCTTCTTTCGAGAGGGTCATGGAGGTAATGGGGAAGGGAATAACTGGACCCCAGAAGCTGTAAAGGTCAGTAAAGTTTTTCCTCAATACAGGGATGGGGGCAGGGTTGGCCGGGTAGGGATAAAGTTTGGGCCAAAAAAAAAAAAAAGTTTTTCAAGCCGCTAAGTGAGGACCAAAATAAAAAAAAATAAAGTCTTAAGGTCTTCAAACACAGAGCTACTTCTGTTTAATACGGAACATCAAGCAGTTTCGCATTAAACACAAGTAGCTCCGTGTTTACCAATTTTTGATTGGCCCATATGCCGGTATACGAGCCAATCAGAAAACGGAGCTGTGTTTAATGCGGAACTGCCTGATGTTCCGCATTAAACACAAAAGCAGTTCCATGTTTAGCGATTTTTGATTGGCCCGTATGCCAGTATACGGGCCAGTCAAAAAAAAAAGTGGAGGGCTGTTTCACCGGGATTTAAACTAGCAGTGCAGGACTCTGGAGTGGGCTGCTGATCCCGGGACAACTCCGCTCAAATAGGGACGTCCAGCAACCCTGGATGGGGATGACTTTAATAGTTTTATTTATATATTTGAGAGGGTATTTAGACAGTATAATGACCATGAGCCCTGGGTTTGGTTCCTGACTCCCTTACTCCATGACAAAGCTGTTCAGGCCATGTCAAAACTGCTGCAGATTGTTTGAATTATGATAAAGTAAAAAACTAACACCTGAAGCTTATAGAAAACTGTTTCGTGAACATAGATGCAAGGCAGATGAAGGTGTACTTGATTATATTGCTGATTTAAGTACTTTCACAGATGGGTGACTGGGTGTCAGGTCACCACTTGGGACTGGTAGATGTTTTGGTGAGAGATCAAACCCTCAGTACTTTGCCTGATGACATGTGAGTATGGTTAACCTTGCTGTAATTTGCCTGATGACATGAGTAGGGTTAACTGACCAAGAGTGTAACTGCTGAGGAGTTGGTGAGAAAAGGGGATCTCTACTTAACCAGCAGAGCACCAATGCATAAGAAAGGGATACCCAGTGCTTGCACATGGACATAAGGGAACCCATGGGGGCAGTCTAAACCACCAGTAATGGGGGAAACTACTAGTCCAAGTACATGGTTGGGGATTAGATGTTTCAAATGTAATCAGAGGGGCCACACATCAGCCAAATGTCCATTGATGTAAGGTGAGCAACAAAAGATGAGGGAAGCCAGCAAGTGGGGATGACAAACTCGGTGGTCAGTTGTTTGGAAACAACAGGGGTGCCAAACTATCACAAAAATTTGTATACTATCTTAGCAGATGGTAAACAGGTTACTATAAACATTGTGAGGCCTGCGTAGTTAGAGAAGAGCAGTACTTGCTTGGACAGTCCACTCCACTCAGAGCTTTGGGAGGGAACCCCATTCCAAATATAGGGTTCATCTTCACTGGAAAGGGTGGAAGAGGACGCAAGCAGTTGTGTTTTGAGGATATTCCTGCAGATATCCTGATAGGGAATGACTTTGATGCAGTACCGTGTATGCTGACACTTAGTCAGGCTTTGAGACAGGCATGTAGGTTCGGTAGCCTGAGGGAGACCCAGACTGATCTTGTACCTGAAGCTGGAACTGGTATGGTGCCTGCTTCAGAAAGGAGCTGTCCTGTACCAGTAAGTCTGAAATTGAGCAGCAGCTGCTGGTGGGTACTAATGTTCCCTTGGACACGGTGACTGCAAGGACAGAGGTGAGTGGTAGTACCCAGACTGACAGTGAGGCACAGCTGTTGGAGGTTACTAGGCTTCCTGTGGAAGGGGAACTGGGGAGGGTCACAAAGGTAGAGTTGAGACAGGCTCAACTTACTTGACCCTACATTACAAAACTTGAAGGAGGAGGCTAAGGAGTCACCTGAGGCTCAAGGAAAAGGGGAGTCTGTATACTGGAACAAAGGTTTGTTGTCCGAGAGTGGACTCCTGAAGGGCGGGCTATAAGGTAAGGTAATACAGCAGTTAGTAGTGCCTAGAGCTTACTGCCTGCCACTTTTAGCCATAGCACATGACATCCCTTTTTCAGGTCATATGGGTATAAAACATACAAAGAGATGTATTATGCAGAAATTTTATTGGCCTGACATTGCAAAGGACATGGTAGGATATTGTAGTACTTGTGAATAGTGCCAAAAAATTGGAAAGGCAGGACAAAATCAAGGCTTCATTGATGCTTTTTGCCTGTTATTGAAGAGACGTTTCAGAGGGTGGCCATGGATGTTGTGGGACCTCGGAGTACTCCCAAGTTCTACAGGGAAGAAATATATCTTGGTGGTAGTGGATTATGCTACCAGGTACACTGAGATTGTGGCTCTGTTGTCTGTTGAGGCAGCGAAGGTGGCAAATGCTTTGCTAGAAATTTTCAGCAGGGTCAGTTTTCCGAAGGTGATACTGACTGAGGTGCCAAATTCATGTCAGACCTGCTGACATTTTTGTGGAAGTGCTGTGGAGTGAAACATCTAAAGAACAGCCCTATCATCCCCAGACTAATGGTTTTGTGGAGAGGTTAAACTCTACATTAAAGACTATACTATGGGCCTTTGCAGACCAGTTTAAAAGGGATTGAGACAAGTATTTGCCTCATTTATTTGTGTACATGGAAGTACTACAGGAAACTACAGTTTTTTTTTACTCTCTGAGTTGTTATGCGGGCATAGGGTATGGGGGTCTTTAGATTTGATCTGAGATGGATGGGAAGGTGAGAGTGAATCTCACAAGGAGTCCATTGTGGCATACATCTTTAACTTCAGGATAAGACTCAACGAGCTCATGGCTTTGGCCCAAGAGAACTTGGTATTTGCCCAACAGCAAAAAAAGGCTTGGTATGAAAGGAAAGAGTATGCTTAGGGACAGAAGGTTATGGTACTTGTTCCTGTTAGACATAAGTTACAAGCAGTTTGGGAGGGACCCTTTGAAGTGGCAAGGAAAGTCAGTTACGTGAACTACATGGTAAACCTGGTAGGAGACAGGGGCACAAACTATATCATGTTAATATTATGAAACCTTATCATGATAGAGAGGCCCTAGTATTGAGTACGCACAGTGGATGGCAGGAGGAGTCTGAAGGGGATATGGTAACTGATCTTGGTTGAGGCTAGGACTGACACCTCTGTGGAAGAGATAGCCGTATCACAGCAGTTAACTCCTAATCAAGTTGAAGAGATAAGAGCAGTATTGAAGGAATTTGGGGACATGTTCATAGGGAAACCAGTGTGTACTGACTTGGTACAGTGCCATATGGACACAGGACCCCAAAAGCCTATCAAACAGGTTCCTTATAGAGTGCCTGAGAGAGTTGAACAGACTCTGAAAGAGGAGATACAGGAAATGCTATAACTGGGAGTAATTCAGGAATCTAGTAGTCCCTGGGCTTCCCCAGTAGTGCTGGTACCAAAGAAGGATGGTAGTGTTAAATTCTGCATAGATTATAAGAAGTTAAACAGTTATACAAAGTCTTATGCTTACCACATGCCTAGAACAGACAAAGACTTAGAACACCTGGGTGGGGCTGGGTATCTGACCACTATTCATCTGACCAAGGGATCCTGGCAGGCAGTTACCCTCGACTCCCATTGCTAGAGAGAGAGAGATCAACTTTCATGACTCCTTTTAGATTGCATGAATTTACAAGGATGCCCTTTGGAATGAAAAAATGCCCCAGCAACTTTCCAGAGACTGGTAGATCGCATCTTAGTAGGAGCAGGAAATTATGCTCTAGCATACTTGGATGACATTGCTGTTTACAGCCATTCCTGGCAAGAGCACCTTCAACTTGTTAGAGAGGTCTTTGGTAGATTAAAAAGGGCAGGATTAACTATTAAACCCAGTAAGTGTCAGGTGGGTATGGCAGAGGTCACTTACTTAGGACACAGAGTGGGGAGAAAGATTAGGCCAGAACCTGTCTGGTGGAAGCTGTTCAAGTGTGGCCAGTTCCTGTTATGCAAGTGAGAGCATTTCTGTGGACAGCGGGGTACTATAGAACATTTCTGCCAAATTATAGTACAATAGCTGCACCCTTTACTGCCCTAACTAGGAAAAATAAACCGGATAAGGTAGTGTGGATCACAGATTGCAAGCAGGCATTACAAAAACTTAGATTATGGGAAGACCCCCTGTGTTAACCAGTCTGGATTATAGCAAAGAATTTATTGTGCAAGTAGGTGCTCCAAACTATGGGGTGGGGTCTGTACTTTCTTTCCATCCAAAGGAGAAGAGCCCCAAGTGTTGCATCTTGGCCATAGATTTCAAGCTAGGGAAGAATGTTAAGCAGCTGTGGAGAATGTCCAGCCGTAGTATGGACATTGCAGAAGCTGTAGCCCTATCTTTATGGAAGAAAATTCAATGTACACACAGATCACAAACTTTTAACATGGTTAAATAGTCAGGAAACAGATTGCCAAGTTACTGAGGTGGAGTTGAGGGTTGCAAGCACATGACATGATAATACATGACTGTGGTGGGGTTAATGCCAATGCAGATGGATTGTCCCAGAGGAGAGTGGGTTGATATATTCTTAGGCAGACCCATTTTTTCAAGCGTCATTATTCAAGGGTTACTTGAAAATTGTGCTCGAGTCATGGGGAGGAATGTGAAGAAATTGGACACTGTCATCTGTGCTAGCATGTCTGGCTAACGTTTTGTACATAATTTCAGACTAACCTGTATATTTTATGCCAGAATGGCTAACTATGCTGTTGTAAATAAGTTCTTACATGTTGATTAATACTCTTTTTGTACAGGATGTTTAAAAAAGTTGAACGGTGTTCTGTTACATGTCTAACTATGCATGTTTGTGCAGGAGATTCTAAATGCAGACTGCCCCAGAGTCAGTTGATCTACAGATTGTCATCAGAATGTGTTCATATGCTCTGTGTTTACTGTCAGAGACAGGAAGGAGTTTTAATAAACAGCTGTCTGTTGATTTCCAAGCAGTGAAATGAAAATAAGAACTGGAACAGTTGAGACAGTTAACCTAGTCTATAAAAGAGCCTGTTAAAGACAGTTGCAGTCAGTTATTGTTGCCGAGTTCAGTTCAGTTGTGCTCACAGATGAGTAGTGTTCACAGTTAACAGCTGTTCTGAGCAGTGGAGTAGTTGATGCTCAAAGGACTTACCCAAAACTATAAGCTTGCATTTGCTCTATTGTAATGATTAATTTAGATCAGGGACAATGTTCTTCAGTTAGATGGGAAATTATAGCTAGTCAGTCAGAGTTTTTCTTAATGTTGGATTTCTGTCATTCAGTATTTAATTTTCCTGGTGACTGAATTATATTTGTTTATTGAAATTACTGTTTTATATTTTTAATCATTTTGCTCCTCACTGAATATTTTTATCATCTTACATTGTGGCTGGTCACTTAGTGTATTCTTTAGTGATTTGAGAGTGCTTATACCTGCTCTGATAATTTCTGGGCCACTCTGAAAGCCTGGCTGCTTTAGGTCATATGCTACCATTTGTTTTGCTATCTAATTTTAATAACTGGACATCCTTTGAAAGGGCATGTAGACACTTTGGTGGCAGCCTGTTACCATATTATTTTGGGGAAGGGACACAGCTGAAAATGTGTCTGACTTTCCCAGAAGTGTTTGGATGTATGAAATTCAGTTCAAGTGCGAGTGTAATCAGAGGTCTTAAACTGGGACACATTGCTCTGTAGTGTGTAATAAGGATTTACATTGGGGTGGACAGAAATTCAGTTCCAGGTTATAGAGTGTGTTCCTGATGTCCTTCAAGAATGCAACTGCAGTCCTGACATATGGGTTGTCCTGCCTCAGGCAGCCCCTTGGTCGGCCGGATTCCAAAGTCTGGGTCCGGCGTCGGCTGTTGTCGCTTCTTCCCTGACGTCAGAGCGGCTGGGGTATAAAATCATCAGCCGACGCCATCTTCTTCAGTCTTTCTTGCCGCGCAGTGCCCGAAGCAGAAGCAGTTCGCAAGTGCCAGTCGGCCAGCTCCTGTGTTTTCAGTTACCGAAGTCATCAAAAAGCTAAGTACCCCGTTGGATCACCTTTTCTTGCCTCAGCCGATGTCAGATAAAACTGCAAAAGTTAATAATTGTTTGTCTTGTGGTAAACAAATACCTCATAAGGACTTCCATTCTTCTGCCTTCCCTGCCTGGGCCCAGACCACGACGTCTCGGCCTGTGCTGCCTGTGCTTGCTTCAATAAGCGCACACTTAGGCGCCGGGCAGAATTTGCTGAAGACTTTTTTGGGGAAAATTGCTCCTATATCATGCCGTCGGAGCTTCCGACACCACACGTTTCCAAAAAACGGAAGGACCGTGACCGACCTTCGCGGCCCGTGACTTCCACCGACACCACGCCTAAGCCTACTGCGAGTGTATCGGTCTCTTCGGAGGCGGTAATTCAACCGCTCCAGGTCGACGACACCGTTTTACCGCACACTACAGTCCCAGAGGCTTCCTCGGTGCCGGTTGTTTTTCCTCCTGAAACCGAAGCCCAAGATTTGCCTGACACCATACCGGTGGACAAAGTTACTCCAGCACGTGGGACAGCTAGGCCTCCTGTGCCTATGTCCATCAAGGCCTACACACGTGCTAAGGCTGCCAGCCAGGCTAAGTCTGACACTCCTAAATTTTTTTCACAGACTCCCACTTCGGATAAACAGATCATGACTTTAGCTGCAGATCTAATTTCTTTAATCAGGGGCTCTCAGGCTCATCCAGACAGAGGTTCTCAGCCGCCTTCAGACAAAAGGCCTAGGGTTGAGCAGACAGACACCCTTTCCTCAGATGAAGCCTCTGGTGAGTCAGGCCTTTCAGATTCCCAGGAAGAACCCTTCCCGGCCTATGAGGATTCTGATACAGATGAATCCATTCCCTCTGCCTCTCCTCCTGAGGATATTTCTTTCGGGGAAATTCTCCACTCCATGAGAGAGCATTTTCAGTGGCAGGGCCAGGATTTCTCCGACTCCAGGAAAAGGCTTCAGACCTTTCTTAAGTTACCCCAGCACAGGCCTTTAGCTATTCCCCCAGTGTTAGATGTATTGGATGATGTGTTCTCAGACTCCAGTACTTCTCCTGATTCTCTCCCTCCTGCTCCTGTCAAGCCAGACAGATATTACAGGGTTCCTGAAACTCATAAGCGTCTCTTTAAGGCCCACTCTGTTGATCTAGAAACTATTTCTCAGGGGCCCAAAGGAGTGGCCACTTCCACGACCAAGAATCCTTTGCCCGCAGACAGGGAATCTAGGTCCCTGGAGAGGTGGGGTAAGAAAGTTTATACCTCTACCACCCTTGCCATGAGGGCTCTTAACTGTCTTTTTCATATGTTTTAGTATCAAGATTTTCTGATGGATGATTTGCAGAAAAAGTTAGCCTCTCCTGAGCCTTTAGATAGAAAGGCTTTGCAGGATTTGGTTCATATTACTCAGCAGGTTAGCAATCATTTTCTTCAGTATGGTTATGATGCATTGGAAGCTTCATGTAGGGCAGCTATGACAGGGGCCGTCATACGTAGACATGCTTGGTTGAAAGAACAGTCATTGCCAGATCATGTTACAGTAAAGCTTCTAGATGCACCTCTGGAAAAAGACAAGCTATTTGGTGCTAATGCACAGGGTGTGTTGAAATCAATTGAGGAAAAGGCTAAATCAGTACAAACAGTCAAAGATTTCCTCCAGGTTCAGCCACCAAGGTTCAGCAGGAATTGGCCTTCGAAGAATTGGTCCTTTCCAGACACTGACAAGTTTCAAAGGGGAAAAAAGCAGGCGTGCTCGAGGTAGAGGGCAATACTGAGGCTCCTACAGGGGCCACCAATGGCAACCAACTAATCAGACCAACTAATCAGAGAAGTGGCGCAGGGACTCCCACTGCTCCACAGGGACAATCACAATGACTTGACTTTGACACCGCCGACCAAGGCTCAAAGAGAAGCTCCTTTAGGCGGAAAGTTATCCTTATTTTCAAAAAATTGGCACGTTTTTACAAAGGACGGATGGATTTTGAACATAATAGACAAAGGTTACAGGTTCCACTTCCATACCTTACCAACAAGACAAGGCATGCCAAACCTGCCACACAATCAAAGGGCAGTGGCACTCACACAAGTTTCAAAGCTGCAACAAATCAAAGCAATAGAAAAGGTTCCTCCTCAGGAACAAGGCCAGGGATTCTACTCAAGACTGTTCCTTGTTCCAAGAAAAGAAAAGCAATGGAGACCTATACTGGACTTGTCTGCTCTAAACACCTTTCTCATTGTGCCAAAATTCAAAATGCTGACGTTACAGCAACTTCTTCCCATGCTGGGCAAGGGGTCTTGGCTGGTTACTCTGGACCTCAAGGAGGCATACCTGCATGTCCCAATCAGACACAGTTGCAGAAGATGCCTCAGATTTCTTGCAGGGTCAGAGCATTATCAATTCTCAGCATTGCCGTTTGGCTTATCTACTGCGCCCAGAGTATTCACGAAATGCCTGGCATCAGTAATTGCACATTGCAGACTCAGGGATACAAATTTACCCTTACCTGGACGACTGCCTTATACAAGCGGACAGCAAACAAGCCTTGATAAGAAACTTGGACTATGTCATACACTTACTACAGGCTTTGGGATACACAGTCAACATTCAAAAATCAAGACTACTGCCATCCCAACAAATAATTTTTCTAGGAGCCAAACTGGACACAAACTCACAAATGGCTTTTCTCACGGAAGAAAAACAAGAACAATTACCAGATTACTTCAAAAGCCTAGCAAAGCTCACCCAGATGACTGCAAGGAAAATCCTGCAGGCCCTGGGTTTCATGGCATCTTGCATTCTTCTGATTCCACTGGCAAGGCTACACATGAGAAAACTACAATGGTACCTAAAAAGTTTATGGTCTCAACACAGCCACAACTTAGAAGAAATTATACCACTCATTCCATGTCTTCAAAAGGAATTTTTGTGGTGGGCACAAGCAAGTCAATTAAACAAAGGCATGTCTTTCAACAAACCTCAAGCAAGTCAAACCATTACAACAGACGCCTCCGATCATGGATGGGGGGTGCACATGGAGGGCAGATGCATGCAAGGGCAATGGGCTCCCCGGGATATGCATCTGCACATAAATCAAAAAGAGATGTTGGCAGTGATTCATGCAATCGAGGCCTTCGGAAAATTTCTTCAGCAAGGTCATCTGCTAATAAAGACAAGACAACACCACTGTCATGTGGTACATAAACAAACAGGGAGGCACTCATTCTTACCCCCTCTGCAGACTAACAATGGCTCTTTGGGAAAAGGCCCTGAAACTGAACTTACAGTTGCAATCCCAGTTTGTTCCAGGCAAGGACAATGTTCTGACGGACAGTCTGAGCAGAAACATTTTGGACCCGCACGAATGGATGCTGCATCCAGACATTTTTTCGCAAATAACTCATGCGTGGGGAAGGCCAGACATAGATCTCTTTGCCTCTCACCTCAATCATCATCTGAAGAAGTTCTGTTCGAGGACACACCATCCTCAAGCCTGGAGAATGGATGCTCTCTCCTTCAGTGGGAATTCTCTGACAATCTACGCATTCCCACCTCTGCCATTAATGACCAAGGTGTTACTGAAGATCAAAGCAGAGCAACCAAAAGGTATTTTGATAGCTCCAGACTGGCCAAGGCAGCACTGGTATCCATTACTAAGGAGCATATCTCGCACCAAGCCGTGGCCCCTGCCTCAATGGCCTCTGCTTCTAACTCAGCACAATTACAGGACTGTTCATCCCAACCTGCAAACATTGCAGCTGACAGCTTGGAGGGTTCCATGACTTCTACCCATATCTCTCTCTCCAATAAATTTCAAGAGATCCTACTGGAAGCACGCAGACCTTCCACCAGAAAAACTTATTCAGCCAAATGGAAGAGATTCATCACCTGGAATGCCAACAAGGGTCAGGATGTATCCGTAATAAACATGCCACAGATACTAGAATACTTGGCAGAAATGCTTCATAGTGGCCTTTCATATTCTTCCATAAAAATACACGCTTCAGCAATCTCAGCAAAATACAACTGTGATCCACCTGTGTTTTCACATCCTTTGCTAAGACAGTTTCTAAGAGGGATAAAGAATATCAAACCTCCCAGGAAACCACCAGTGCCTGCATGGGACCTCAACTTCATCTTGGAAAAATTAACTCTTCCTCCTTTTGAGCCAGCAGCATCTTCAGAGATGCAATTTCTCTCCTGGAAAACAGTTTTCCTGTTGGCAGTTACCTCAGCAAGAAGAGTCTCGGAGATGCAGGCCCTCATGGCAGTACCTCCATTCCTCATTTTTCATCAGGACAGAGTTTCTTTAAGAACCAATCCTTCATTCATGCCAAAAGTGATATCCAGGGTGTCTCTAAATCAAGCAATTCACCTGCCTACTTTCTTTCCCAATCCTCAAAATAAAGGAGAAAAGCTGCTGCACACTTTGGACATACACAGACTATTACGCTACTACTTGAAAAGAACAAAGGCCAACAGAAAGTCTGACCAACTATTTGTAGCTTACGCTGCTGGAGTGCAAGGAAAGGCAATTTCCAAACAAACAATTTCAAAATGGATTGGACACTGCATCAGATTCTGTTATTCTTTCCATGGAAAAGGTGTGCCAGCCAATATCAGGCCACACACCACCAGAGCTATAGCCACCTCCACAGCCTTTCTAAGAGGGGTGGCTACAAAGGACATTCTAGAAGCTGCTACATGGAACTCCGTGCATACATTTTCCAGACACTACAACCTGCCTTTATACTCCAGATCCCGAGCAGGCTTTGCTTCGGCAGTCCTGCAGGGTATTTTAGCTACACCATCTTTTTCTTAGATCCTACCACCCCCAGCTTGGCTATGGTATTCTACCCATATGTCAGGACTGCAGTTGCATTCTTGAAGGACATAGTACAGTTTTGTAAATACCATAATTGTAGATGTCCGATAGATATGCAACTGCAGTCAGGTTTACCCTCCCTCCTACCCCTCAGTAATTTACCTTTTTGGGTCCACTACCCCTTTTCCAACTTAGCTGGGGATAGCTTTTATGGTGTATCTGTTTATTACTATTATGCATGTCTGGAATTTTATGCATTCTCTAAATTTAGCCTTCCTTGGAGGGCACCTGGCATCTGGGGCAAGAAACACTGAAGAAGATGGCGTCGGCTGATGATTTTATACCCCAGCCGCTCTGACGTCAGGGAAGAAGCGACAACAGCCGACGCCGGACCCAGACTTTGGAATCCGGTCGACCGAGGGGCTGCCTGAGGCAGGACAACCCATATGTTAGGACTGCAGTTGCATATCTATCGGACATCTACATTTATGGTAGGTACAAAACTGTACTTTGTGCTGTTAGGGGAAATTGTGAAATATTACTTCTGTTTAAGTGACTGTCTCACATTTGGAGTTAGTAGTGAGGATTGAAGTTCCTTAGTTACTGACCCAGCATAGTAGGAGACGTCACTTATTGGTGGCAGTTCGGTGGGACATCAACCAGAAGTCACACTAACTGCGAGTCCCAAGTTATCCTTCTCTTCAGTCCTGGTGGTTGCTCTGAGTTCTTTGGCTGACTCAGAACCGGAGACCTCTCTGATTCATATCTGTCCTGTTGGTTCTGAGGGGCTGGAGTCTACTAATATTTTTTCAGTCTTCTCTGCACTGCGGAGCTTCAGCATGGATCAGCTCAGCTCCGATTTGTGCTTCAGCCTTTGTGGGGGGGGGTACAGTACCAAGTTTCATTTTTTTTTGGATCCAGGGTCCCTTCCTTCCCTGGGTGGATCAGCTTTCATGGCTATGGAGAGAGCCTTGTCTACTTCAGTCCCTTCCCTCTTGGATCAACCAAACTTGTCACATCTTCGACCAGAATCTCAACCACTTCCTCCACTGGGACAGCGAGTACCAAAGCCTCAGGCTTCCCAGTAGGCTGGCCCCTCTTCTGATACCTCCCCAGACCCACCCCATTGAGGAGGTCCCTAGGAAGAAAACGTGCAAGCAGAAGCACTTGGATTGCCTGGAGGAATCTGTCACAGAGGATACAGATTTTAGAGGAAGGCAAAGGTTCTCCAAAGTCACCTCCTGGTCATGTCTTCTGTGGAGACAGCTTAGAAATCCTTAAGCAGAGAGGTGATTGGAAGCCCATTAATCTTTCGTCTGAGGAATCTGTCTACTTTTGGTACCAGCCCATCTACTTCCTGGGTAATTCTGCACCCCCCCCCCCCATGAGCTCATTGAGTTGGTCTCTTGGAGGGCATGGAAGGCCCCTGATGTTATCGAGCAAATTTCCCAGAGACCAGATAAAATTATCGCTCCCCATGAAGATGAGCCATTTTTGGCAAAAGGTTTCCTGCGGATGCCCTGATCATAGCTACAGCCACAAAAATGGAACTAGCAGAGGAAAGCTTCTCTATCTGTCCTCCCAAAAAGGAGTCTCAGATGATGGATAGATTTAGGAAGCGAGTTTATGCATCATCGACCTTTGTCTTATGGTCCTTGAACTACCTGGTACACTTTACCAGACTACAGTGGGATTTGATTAAAGAACTATCAGATAATCTCTCGGGAGCCATTTCTGAAGAGGTTTGAGAGTCTGTTACATCTCAGTTGTTCACCCTGACCTCCATTTCGAACTCTTCCATGAGGATCATTTCACATGTAGCCCAGGGAATGACCAGAGCAGCAGGATCAGGCATTGCTATAAGGTAACATGCTTGTATGTGCTTGTGCTATTTTGCGTAGCTCTTCAAGTCTTCCTTCATCAGTGCCTCTTTTCATGGCACATCTTTGTTTGGCCCTGAAGTGAGAGAGACATTCACCAGGTGTGTTAAGGATAGGAAAACCGTTTCTGCTGTGGGCATACATTTTTCCACTCCGCAAAGACCCTATTCTAGGAATCAATGCAGTAGTGGAAAAAAGTAGTTTGGGAAGTCCCAAAGGTATTCTCAGGACACATGTTGGTAGTTCCCCGGGGCAGGGAGGGAACTGTAATGGAAGTCACTTCCCCATGGCAGAGGTGGGCTGCAAAAGCAAGGGTCCAGAGATTCATTCTTTGGTAAACCCTTTCAGCACTCCTGAAAGGAGGCCCAATTGCCTTTCTCTGAAGGCAGTCAGGGGTCATTGGTCTGTGCACCAGAGAGCTGGATTCAGATAAAGCAAGATTCATGGGTACAGAGGATAATATCCATAGCCTATATTATACCCTTTTCCCTTACTCCATCCACTTGCAAAAACATCCCAGACAGTCTAGCTGGTCAAAGGGAACAAGCAGCAATAGAAATACAAAAGCTGCTAGAAAGAAGTCATCCAAGAGGTCCCACCAGACCAGAGAAGATCTAGAATATACTCTAGGTTTTTTTTAGTGCCGAAAAAGATAGGGGACTGGAGACCAATTTTGGATATCAGAACTTAAACAAGTCACCTCAGCAAACAAAATTCCGGATAGTCACAGTTCAGTCCATTCTCTCCTTTTTGGGGCAGGATGACTGGATGTGCTTGATGATAGTATGCATCCTGAAGGTCTATCACAGAAAGATGAACACGCGATCCAGAAGGTTCTTGCACTTCTGGCTGGGAGCCAGTCATTACCAATTCAGAGTACTGCTCTTTGGCCTCACCAGAGCCTCCACCGGTCTTGCCCAGTGTGACAGCAGAGAAATTGAGCAGGTGCATAT